>NC_056726.1:672006297-672306297 GCF_019279795.1 Protopterus annectens | reverse complement strand
TGACAAAATTCTGGATGATCACTCTTCAATCTATCCTGCCCTTTCTGCAGGAGAGTGATTGGATGTACTCTATCAGTCTCCAGGATGTGTACTTCCACATCAGAGTAGACAGGCACTCTCCGAGGTTTCTCCTCTTCCGGCTGAAAGCCAATCATTACCAGTTCAGAGCGCTCACCTTTGGTCTCACCACAGCCCCCAGGGTGTTTACCAAAATGATGGCAGTGGTAGCATCTCACCTGAGACTACAGGAATTCCCGGTTTTCCCCTACCTGGACGATTGGCTGCTTGCTACCCCGTCCAGGCATCAACTCTGCCAAGCGAGAGATTCCCTACTTCACTTAGCCCAACAACTGGGCATTAACCATCAATCACCAAACCCTAATCAGCTGTGGTTAGTTGCACCAGATATACAAGCACAAGACCATAAAACAAAAAACAACCTGGTGAAAAACGCTCACTTTATTTAACAAAATAAAGCTTTCAGGTATAACCCTTCAGTATTTTAAAACACCTTCCTTTTAAACATAGTATCAAAAGGCACGCATGACACAGCCATCCAATAAAATTGAATAAACAATTAGATAATTAAACATTCATTTAAGTCTGAAAAATTATATTACAATCTCGCCATTTTTTTCACCTACATAGAAACACATTAAAATATACTAAGACCAAACTAAAGCCTTATAGGTAATATATTTTAGGTATATTTTATTGTGGTTCTATGTATGAGAAATAAATGGTAATAAAATATAATTTTTCAGATTTAAATGAATGTTTAGTTATCTAATTGTTTATTCAATTTTATTGGATGGCTGTGTCATGTGTTTCTTTTGATACTATGTATAAAAAGAATGTGTTTTAATTGAGTTTTAAAATACTGAAGAAGGGTTATACCCGCAAGCTTTATTTTATTAAATAAAGTGAGCGTTTTTCACCAGGTTGTTTTTTGTTTCAATAGCCATCAATCTCAGCAAATCATCACTAGCTCTGGTTCAGGTGTTAGACTTCATTGGGGCTTGGTTGGACACGATTCTAACCAAGGTCTTTCTAACCTGAGAGAGGATCCAGTCAATAAAACTACATGTTATTTGTATTCTTCAAGCTCAGTCACTGACAGCGGAAATGGTATTAAGGGCATTGGGGTCCATGGCAGTCACGGTCACTCTTTTACCCATGGCCTGATTTCACATGTGGGTACTCCAATGGACCCTTGTGGTTTAATGGTCCATGTTAGATTTTCCATTGTCTTAAATTTTTTGAATCTCTCGGGTGTGCAGGGACTCTCTCTTCTGTGATGGATTTGTTCCCTGGATCTCCTCTGGGGTCATCCTTTTCTTCCGTTTTCCCCCTCGGCCATGGTGATCACGCACGCCTCCCTACTAGGGTGGGGGGGCACTGTTTGGGGAGGATGGTCCAAGGCACGTGGTCCCCTTATGAGACTCATTTGCATATCAACGTCCTAGAGATGAGGGCAGTGCTTCTAGTGTTGCAGGCTCTCTAAGCCCATCTTCCTCTAGGGATGATTGCGATCCAGACAGACAATATGTCCATGGTCTGGTACATCAATAAACAGTGGGCAACCAGGTTTTATCCCCTGTGTCACCAAGCCATGGGTGTGTGGGAGTGGGTGATCTCCACTGGCCATTTTCTGGTGGCAACCCACAGTCTGGGGAGGTCCAACATTCTAGCAGACAGGGTCAGCAGGTCTATTCTGATGCCTTACAAGTGGCCTCTGAATCCTTTGGTAGCGGAACAGATCTTTCTCAAGTGGGGTTAGCCTTTGCTGCGATCTCTTCACCTCTCCTTCCTCCTCTACCCCTAATACCGAAATTTCTTCAGAAAGCCTGCAGGCTGGGGAGCTTAGTCATCCTCTTTGTCCCATTCTGGCCTCGCCAAGTCTGGTTCCCCTCTCTATAGTCTTATCTTTTGGGTTCACCATGGACATTAGATCCGACTCTGGATCTCATGTCTCATCCTGCAGGATTCCCAATCCAGACCTGAAGCTCACTGCTTGCCTGCTCCAGTTCCATGATAATCAGGACTCCCGTGTTATCTTCACCGTCAAAATTATTTTGGTTGAGGCTTATAGGTTGAGGTAGTGTTTTAGCGCACTGTTCTGTGACTATTCCTAAAGCTAATCAGTGCCTCTTGGACCCACTTTGACTCTTCTGAGGTTTATCTGTGCGATGTACATCCCTACCTTTTTGCTATAATTATTGCAACCATCACTACTTGGTTTACCATTGTGTTACCTTTTCAATACTCTGCCCTGCCATTCTCTGGGAACTGAGTGAAGGTATTGAAAGTGCCCTTACACGTGCAGGCTGGGCTCGGGTCATCCTTGCTACTGGGCCTCCCTACACTCGGCACACTTCCTTATCCTACACTATGGATTTACGGGCATGCCCTATGCTCTCCCTGTGCCTTTAGATGGAGTACATGTGCTTTACTTAATGGTATGCCTTGCGTTTTGTTTTTGAACCAAACTGCTGCAATATTTCTACTGTGGAAATGCACATGTTTAACTGTTGTAATTCTTAACTGAGTATCTATGCATTGTGTTTTTGCCTAAATGCTTATTTTCCTACCTGGCTTATACTGTTTGTAAAGTGTTATATGTTGGAGCAGTTGATTTGAATTCTGTACTTGTGTATTTGGTTACAGCTTTATTTGATAATTACTGCATTTTTATGTACTTTTAACACTATTGTATTCTCTCCCTCTTTTTCTTCTGTACCAGCTAATTCTCCTGCTTTACCCAGTGTCTATTTTCCCGAGTTGAAATCTACTCTACTCTACGAGGGTACTTACTACCTACTACCCTTGAAAGCTCTGGACCCTTGCACTCTTCTTCAAACCCACCTCCTCAAGATTTTAAGAGAGTATGTCTACTTAATTTGATTGTAGTTTTTGACCTATTTTACCCGGTGCAGTTTTTGTTTGCTCCCAGCTAAGCCTGCCAGCAGCAGCCCCCCCTTTAACTCTGCTATTCTCTTCCTCTCCCTTACCCTAGTATTTTACTCAGCCTATACTCCCCCTCCCAGTAGTGTCTGTTCTTTCTGCCCCAGAACCCTGTCACTCCTCTCTGTATCTCTACTTGTTGCCCAATAGGTATCACACTGACCACAACTAAACTTACAGTACTGGTGTATTGTCTTCCATATTCTTCCTATTCTCACTTTCTCACTCCTATCCCTTTCCATCTTTGTAGTGCTCTGTGACCCTTTCCTCCTTACACTACTTAACTCAAACCTTCTATCTGCTTGCTTTCTCTGTTACTTTTCCTTCCTGTCTGGACTGTGTATCCGCCTGCTGCCTCAAGTGGCTCACTCCGCTCCCCTCCCTACCCCCAATTCCCACCCACCCCCAGGGGTCCTAACCTTATACTTCCCTAACCACACCCCCTCACTCTTACAACCTATCCTGAACTTTCCCGCTAAACACTTTAGCCCTCCCCTCCACACAGACTCTTCCCCCCTCCCTCCTCTACTACTAAACCAACCTCCTCTCCTATTACTAGCATCTCTCCTATTCCTCTATTACCTTTCTTCCCATAAACATCCACTCTCTACACCTATACCTATACTTTCTATTCTCCTCTCCCACCCCTACATATCCTCCTACTAATTCATTCCTTTCCTTTTCCTTATACCCTATAACACCACCTCTCCTTACCCTTTCTTCCACGTATACTCCATAGCTTCCCTTATATCAACTATTTCTACATATGACTCCATACTTACCCACCATGTTAATATTCTTAGCATTATTCTCTACCTCCCTTTATTCTTCATACCTTCTTACTTTCTTCGAACACCCACTTAATAACCAACCAGACTATATAAATAAACATACATCTATCATCCATACCTCTCTTACAACATTCCTAAACTCTACCTCCACCCCTAGCTATCACCTTCCCAAATTCCATAGGAACTCTCACCTCACCTATGCCTTACCCTCTGATAAAAAAATGAAACAACTAACCCTTCCTAAAATCAACATCACATCCAGACTTACTACTCCTACCTTACTAGACGGCGATATTCACCCCAACCCTGGCCCTTCACATGTCTCCCCTCAAATACCTAAGCCTAACTTCAATAACACCCTACTCATAGGACATCTAAATATACGAAGTGTTAATAACAAAGTCCCCTACTTACATGCCCTGTTAGACATTCACCACTTTGATATTTTGTGCCTCTCAGAAACTTGGCTAAAGCCTGCCACCAAAGACACTGAGATTATACCCCAAGGCTACAATATATATAGGTTTGATCGTTCTAAACGTAAAGGTGGTGGAGTGGCAATTCTCTTTAAGAACCATCTTAGCATCTCCACCCTTCCAGCCTGTCCAACCCAGGATGTTAAAGCTGAAGCCATCATCGCTAAACTTCAATTAAATGCTCACAAAGCTCTGTACATAATCTGTATGTACATACCACCAGGCAACAATATACCCATCTTAGAAGACTTCCTCAGCTGGGTTTCCACTAACTACCCCCAAGAAACTATAATTCTGGGAGACTTTAATATAGACTGGAATACTGTTAATAAGGATAATCCCTCCTGTCATATAAACTTACATGGTTTTACTCAATCCATTACCACTACAACAAGGCTTAATAAACCCAGTAAGAAACAGAGTATCTTAGATTGGATACTTATAAACAAAGTCATCGTCTCATACAAAGTAGGAACTTTGCCTGATGACCTCAGTGACCACTGTCTAACCTATATCTCTAGGGAAAAGACTGACTATCAAAACCTCCCTAACACTAGAATAATACGCTCAACCAAACACTTTAAAAGTGACTTATTTCAAAATGATCTCAAAGCATGCAACTGGAACCTCTTGAAATCACTTCCTCTTAATGAAGCAGTATCATTCTTTAACTCAACCTTCCTTTCCATTTTGGATAAACATGCCCCTGAACGTTCTATTAGAATGAAGTCTAATATAGCCCCATGGCTCTCAAAGGAAACAAAGACATTAATTCACACTAAAAATAAAGCTTGGGCCAAATGGAAATACCATAGAATCAGTTCTGATTTTCTCCAATTTCGCCAACTTAGAAATCTTACAAAAAAAGCTATAATCTCTGACAAACAAAAATACTACTGTGAACTGCAAGAAACCCATTTAAATAAACCCAAACAATTCTGGACGTCAATCAACAAACTCCTTAAACCTGGAACAGCTAAAAGCCCCTCCCCCATAAATGCAGACCCAAATACCCCTAACCAAACTGCTAACACCTTCAACTCTTTTTTCATAGAAACCATCCAATCTCTTGCTAGACAACTGAACACCAACAACTTTTACCCTCCAAATAATCTTGTGGATTCCCCCCATAACTTCACTCTTCATCCTATCTCTACCTCTTTCATCTACAAACTTATTCTCAAACTGAAACCATGCACCCCCTCTGCTGACAAACTCCCCTCTCTATTTCTTCAAAAGGCTGCCAAATAGATTGCATACCCTATATCTATTCTCATTAATAGGACTATCCAAGAGGGAACCATACCAGATATATGGAAAGTCTCTCATATCATCCCACTTCACAAAGGAGGTAACTCTTTAGACTACACTAACTTTAGACCTATTGCTCTTCTGTCACCTCTAGCTAAGATTATGGAGAAATGTATCCATCAGCAACTTGTACAGTATCTCTCTTTACACAACATAATAGCCAATTGTCAACATGGCTTTAGACCCCACCATAGCACCTCCACTGCCCTCCTTTCCTTTGTTGATACCATCAACAACTATCGTAACTCCAATCTTTTCACCTCTGCTCTATTCATTGACCTCTCCAAAGCTTTTGACATGGTGAACCATTCTTCCCTTATTAACATCCTTGAATCCCTCTCATTTGATAACCTGGCTTTAAAATGGTTTACTTCTTATCTTAGCAACAGACATCAAGCAGTTCGTTGGGACAATCATATTTCTTCCTTATTGCCTGTTTCTATTGGAGTCCCACAGGGCTCCATTCTTGGCCCTCTTCTCCCTTTACATAAACGATCTCAACACTGTAATCCCTCAAGCTACCTGCATCCAATATGCTGACGACTCCACTATTATCTGTCCAGCATCTACCTCTTCAGAACTACTGTCTCTAACTCAAACTACTTTCAACACTGTAGAAACTTGGTTTACTAGACGGTACCTCCTCCTCAATGCTAAAAAAAACAAACTTCTCCTTTTCACTCCTACCACTCGAGCCTCGAGCCTCCCCATTAAACTTCAACATCCTATCTAATGACACCACTGTCATCTCTCCTGACACAACAACTAAACTGCTAGGAATAACCATTGACAACAATCTCACTTTTGATCAACACATCAATAACATCATCAAAACTGTTAACAAAAAAATAGGATCATTATACCGCATTAAACCATTTCTTACACCTGCTACCAGAGCAACTATCGCCCACTCCCATCCGATATCTACTCTATTTTACGCCTCACCCATTTTCACTAACCTTAAGAAGGCTAACCTAAATAAACTAGCAACTTGCTACAATAGTATTGCCCGTTTTGCTACAAGCACCCCTTTTAGAACACATCACTGTCATAACCTAAAACTCCTAGGCTGGCTTGAGCTACAAAACTGCCTTATGATCTCACAACTTACCATTGCCCACAAGATACTTTACCAACCTGACAACACCCCTATACTTTCTCAACTTTTAATCCCCTATAATAATCTTACCTCCCTTCGATCTTCTTCTAAACTCATGACCAAATCTGTAAAATCCTATAACTTAGCTGGTGACTCTCTGTTCACCAATACTGTAGGTAGGACATGGAATCAGCTACCCACTGATATCACTCTAATCCCCTCCTTACCACTCTATAAACAAAAAATCAAACTGCACTTCCAAAATCACTGGCTTTGCTCCTGTAGGACTCCTGACTAAGCTTCTTCATTCCCCTTTCTCTACCCAAACTTTTCTCTGTTTTCACTAACCAGAAATATACATTCTTCTTTTCACCCTGCTGCTCTCCTCTTATGCTCTGTCCCACTCCACCTTTTCTCTACCCTGTCCTCTTTTCCATCTCCTTCTCCTCTCCTTACTAGACCTTTGCGTCTCACTCTTCTCCACCCTTGTATTTCTTCATTAATCTCTTCATATGTCCTGTACTAATTCATTCTTTCCAACAGTTTATCAAAAAATTTGCTAATCTTTAGCTTTTTTATTTGTGACGCTTCTAATGACCTAGCATATGGTTTTTTTTAGCATGCCTTAGCTGTGTGTTATTCTTATTACTAAAGGTATATCCTTACTGTACTTTTTTATATGTCTCATTGTAATTGATCTATGTGAGGAGCTTTTCTCCCCGGGCCTCTACTGAAAATGGACATATATCCAGCTAGACTAGCCCGGTTAACAAATGTAAAATAAAATAAGTAAATAAATAAATAAATTATAAGTCTTCTACCAGGAAGGTTTATTCCAGCAAGTGGAAGGTTTTTTTCTGTCTGAGCTTCGCAATGTGACATAAACCCCTTCACTGCCCCAGTTCTAGTGGTCTTAGAAATTTTAGCAAGTATTTTTCAGCAAGGTGCCAGCTCTTCTTCGGTCAAGGTCCAATTGGCAGCTATATCTAACTTTCATGTAGGTGACAATATGGCTTCTCTAGCCTCTTCAAAATTTTGTAAAACTTTTTTAAAAGGCACCTGTGTACTTCGGCCACCAGTTAAGGACCCTACCCCTCCTTGGGATCTTACGTTAGTCCTGCAAGCTCTGGTCTCGCCAGCCTCAGTGAACTTGTAATTTCTATCCTGGAAGATGGCCTTTTTGGTCACTATTACATCTGGCCACAGAGTTTAGGAACTTCAAGTATTGTCGATTAAGCCTCCTCATTTGATATTTCATAAGGACAAGGTCTCCTTTTTATTTTTTATTGTACATTTGTTAACCAGGAAAGTCCGACTGGACACAGGTCCCTTTTCATCGGAGGCGTGGGGAGAAAAGCTCCACAAATTACATTACATAAGTAAAATTGAACACACAATAAAAAATACACACACAATAAAGTAAACAAATTAAAAAAATAATGAAGTAATAATAATAAAAAATTCAGTGCAGTAGAGGCAAAAATCAAACATTATAATTTTAGAATGAAAACATGCATTGGTAATTGTTACTGACCACAGATGGTGTTTGTTGAGATCTGAGTTTTACCAGAGAGCTGGAGTAACTTATCAGTACTCTCATTTCTATCCTTTTATTCGTTGTTTGTCTTACTCTGGGGAGTAACAGGAGCAAAGCCAGTTGTTAGAATAGTGGGTTTTCAGGAGCTTTTTAAACTGTATAGTAGAGTTTTTAGAAGTCATCTGGCTAGGTAGTGTATTCCAGGCTCTTGCAGTAGTACAACCAAAGAGAGACTTACCAGCATCATTCTTATATTTGTTGACTTTTATGAGGTTCTGTTTAGTAGATCTTAAGGGTGTAGCAGTAGTATAGGGTTGAATTAGATCCTGGAGTGCATGGGTTTTGTCAGGAAGATAGTATAACTTGTGTGCTACTGAGAAGTGATTGAGTAGCAGACGTTGAGGGAGCTCAAGCCAGTTAAGCTGGTTTAAAGATAGACAGTGATGTGATCTGTATGAGTCTTCAGTAGCAAACTTGGCAATCTTGTTGTAGCAAGATTCCATTTTGTTTAAATCAGCCTGGCAGAGGCATAGAGGAGGATGGACAAAAGATGAGTCCTTGCTATCGTGGCTTTGATATTTCTAGTGATAAAATGTTTGTTCCTGTAGAGGAGGCCAAGCTTTTTGTTTACTTTATTGATGGTTTGAGCTATGTGGATGTCAAATATCAGGTTGTTGTCAATTTTTACACCTGGCAGTTTAGTGTGCGAGGTTGGACTGATTTGGATATTATCTTTGGATGTTATGCAAAACTTGTTGTCTGGAGGGGGGACCTGCCTGGGCTGAACAGAAGAAGTTTTGTTTTTTTGGGATTAAGAATGAGTTTGTTGTTGGTATACCATGTTTCAGCTAAGGTAAAGTTATTTGGGTTGACTATGCAGTTCTTTTATTGTGGGAGCGGCACATGTAAGGGTGGTATCATCAGCATATTATATTACTGTGGCAGAGAGTGTGGAGGAAGAGAATTGGTTGGTAAAAAGAGAGAAAAGTAGTGGGCCAAGGATGGAACCTTGAGGGACATCTAAGGATACTGGTAACAGAGGGGACAATTGGTTTTGCCATAGGACAGCCTGTTGATGGTCTGATTAGTAGCTGTTGAACCATGAGATAGAGGAGGGGCTGATGTTTAGGGTTGATAGAGTTTTGTGAAGCATATTGTGGTTAACCATGTCAAAAGCTTTTGATAGGTCTAAGAATATGGAAGATATGAAAAGAGCCTTGTTTCTGTAGTGCTTCACTGTATTAGTGAGATACAGTAGTGCAGTGGTGGTGCTATGGGAGGGTCTAAAGCCATGCTGTGCCTTAGATAGCAGGTTGTTATTTTGGATGTAATGGATTAGTTTGGAATGAACAACTATTTCTAATATTTTGGATAAGGGTGATTGAATAGCTATTGGTTGGTAATTGGTGAGTTCTAAGGAGTTACCTCCTTTGTGTAGTGGTATAATATGTGATGTTTTCCATAAGGTCGGTATCATGCATGCAGATAGAGACCTGTTGATGAGAATAGCAACAGGATAGGCTATGGCTTCAGCTGCTATCTGAAGGAAATCTGCTGGTAGGTTATCAGCCGCTGGTGTTGTTGGTTCGAGTCTGTGAAGGAGTTTGGAAATAACCTTGGTGGACGGAGAAGGTGGATGAATTGTCTTGTATGTTGGGGTGGGTTCTGTCAGATGTTGTTGTGGGGAAGCTAGCATTATTTTGGGCATTGGCTAGGGTTTGGACAGTTTCAGTAAAGTACTTATTGAATTGTGTGGGAATGTTGTCATGGCTGTTTACTGCCACAGGGGTTGGGGTTGTGGATTTACCTGGCTGTAGTGTAGTATTTATTGTGAGCCAGAATCTTTGAGGATTGTTAGTATGCTTTTCTTATATGCTTTTATAGTAGTTGGTTTTGTCACGTTTAATTAGCTTTTTGGTTTTATTACGGAGTTCTAAGTAATTTTGATTCATAGTAATAGTTTGTTTTTGTGGGATTGTATCCAGTCCTCCTCTCTCTTTCATTGTACTTTTAGTTTCTTTAGTTAGCCATTGGGCATATTTTGCTTTTATTCTAATGATTCTGCAGGGTGCATGATAGTTTAAGATTTGTAAGAAGGTTGAGTTAAAGTACTGCACAGCTTCATCAAGAGACAGTTCCTTTAGGGGAGCCCAGTTACAAGATTTTAGTGCAGTGATGAATGTATTAGGCATAAAGATAGTCTGATGTGTTGGGATCTGTTTCTAATTAGGTTGGTTAATGGTCACTTAAACTATCAGGTAGACAACCAGATTTGTGTGCGAGAGAGGGGTTAGATATATAACAATCCAGTCAAGAATGGACTTGCGGTGGGATGATTTGTCGATTCTAGTGGGGGATGAGATTAGTTGGGTAAACCTATGTAGGTTAATATAGTTAGAGGCATTGGGACTGGAGCAGTTAAACCAGTCAATAGTAACGTCACCTAATAGTATAGTTTCTTGTGGAAGAGAGTTTGAAATCCAGTCTAGTAGGTTTTCCATTATAGTAGTGTTATTGCCTGGTGGGATATAACCACCTACAATATTTATATGTTTATTGGGGTTTAGTTTTAATTAGCAAGGATTAGTTCTGCATTGTTGTCTACAGGGGGATTACCATCATGCAATTCAGTGTTGAGATGGTTTTGGAATAATATTGCCACCTCTGCCCCCTTTTTACCCACTCTATCTCTATGTATAATATTGTAACCAGGAGCTATGATCTCATTATTGTGGTGGTCTGACTTTAGCAACATGATCTCTGGTTTATATAGGGCTAATAGGGCATGAAGTTCATGAATTTTGTTTAATATACTTCTTACATTCATGTTTAGGAAGAGGAGAGAGGAGATTGGTCTGTGGTATAGAGAATTTAGCTGATCTAAGTTTGGGTTGGTTGTTGTAGTAGGTCCTGGATTAGGGTGAATGTAACCACTGCTTGAAAGTGTTTTAAGTAGGTGTAGGTAGAGTTTAGTAAGCTTGTAGATTATTTAGCATGTCTTTGAGAGGAATTGGAGTTTTGTTTAGCTAAATGCTGATTGTGTAGGAAAGAGATGGTATGGGAGGGGATTAGGTCACATGGTGATATGGGGAAATTTATTAGTTTTACTGGATTGCCTATTGCTTCTGTTTGCCCTGGAGATGGGGTGCTGTAATTAAGATGAGTGTGGTAGGTGGTGAGCAATGAAAGAATGAGTAGAGCAGAAATTGTGAAGGGATAGATTAGTGTGTTTGGTAAGTGTGTGTTTACTTTATAGAACATTGTAGATTGAGAAAGAGTACGGTGTGTAAGTTGTGTTAAACAGTATGAATTGAGTGCTGCAGTGAGAGGGTGTGGTAGGGTGTGTCCCTGTAGGAGGAGACAAGGTGGAATGTGATAGGATAACTGGATTTTGGGATAAGCTGTGCAGTGATTGTGGTGTGGTCCTTAACTATAAGTGTAATTGCTCTCGTGTTGGGTGGGAATGGGGGGTATGGTCGGGGAGTGAAGTGAGCCCGAGCATAGTGAGGCAAACGGAGTGGGTTGAGCCATGTATGGAAGGGCTAGGAGAAAGGAAAAAACAATCAGAAAGAGATAAGTCAGGTAAAATCAATTTCCTGGAAAGCTAGACGTGGGAAGATAGAGAGAAGTGGCCTAGAGGGTACACTGTGACTGAGGGTGAGAGGAGAAAGGAGTACTGGAAAGGAGGTTTATTCATGAGAGATAGAGTATGGGTGAGAGAGAGTGGAGCACAGAAAAAGGCAGAGCTGTTCTGTTATAACTACATTTAATGGCTATAACTAGAGTATGAAGCTATGGGAGTGAGTGCAGGCTAAGAAAAATCTAGAGAGATGTAGCAGAGTGGGAGGCTAGGAGTTATAGGTGAGATAATTGGGTGATAGAAGCAGGTCATCTAGGGAGCTAGGTAATGCATGAGAGACTGCTGGTTGAGACGGGCACAGATTTATCTTATAGTATTAGCTGGCAAAACATTAAATCACGTACTTAATGTCAACTTTACTTAATTGTCCATGTGCTTGTGACTTCGATGGGAAGCAGTAGTGGGTTCTCTTTTGGTAGTCTGATTCTGTTTCAGTATACTTAGTACTGTGGACCACTGATTGGGCAGCTGAGAGGACTCAGAAGGTGGAATACGCTACCTAGAGGAAGAATAGAAGAGTGATTAAAGTTAGTTAGGCCTGGAGTGGTGTATGTGAGGTATCAGTGAGAAAATGTCTGAGAGTCAGGTGGTATGGAGTGTGGAGTGGTGTGGGATATTGTAATAACTGTGGATGGAGGGTAGGCAGTAAGTGAGAAGGAGGTTGCAGGATGGAGGGTAGGCAGTAAGTGAGAAGGAGGTTGCAGGAGGGTAGGCAGTAAGTGAGGAGGTGGTTGCAGAGTGCTTATATAAAACAATGTGTCAGGAACAGTTATCTGCATGTGCTTCAAGTATGACAAATACATCCATTTGCATCATCTGATTTACTTCAGAAGCCAATATGCTGAAGATAGTTATTGGATTGTTATGCAAACAGCTACTTAACACTGTTTCCTTTCTTATGATCGCTACCCGACACACATTACAATCGTCCATATACATATACAGGCTGGGGTTGGGATAATTATAAGGAGGTCACTTAAGGCAGGCTACCAAAAACCATAACACTATATTTTCTGTGGTATTTACAGGGATAGGTGGTGGTACACTTTGGAGTGGAAGCGGAGTGTGTAATGTATTAGTGCGGCAATACTGTACAAGTAAAACTACAGAACTATCAGGACACAGTATGCAGTGTAAGCTGATCTAAACAAGATGGAGACACTTGAATGAATGCTGACCTCTAATAACAGTATTAGCGTTTACTTGTAGTTTAAAATGGTCGACAGAGTTGCAGTAGCATGTGTCTGTGTTTTAATGGATC
Organism: Protopterus annectens; assembly: GCF_019279795.1. Lineage (NCBI taxonomy): Eukaryota > Metazoa > Chordata > Ceratodontiformes > Protopteridae > Protopterus > Protopterus annectens. The sequence continues at coordinate 672,293,218 of NC_056726.1, read as the reverse complement.
TCAGAGTCTTCTGAAGCTATGAATGCAGGCCCAAACAGATTTTGAAATTACGGGATAGTATAAATTACTTCCGTAAGTCCCTTGTAGCTCTGTATGTGCTTTTGCGAAAAGCTCCACTAACATGTACTCTTGCAAATTGTATTTCCTTATTTGGCCACAGGATCTAGTACCTGATGAGCCCTGTACATGTAAACAGTGTGGCTGAACTACAACAAAGTATTCTAACAAATAGTATGCTCTAAATAAAGAAGCATCACTTTGTTAAGCTGACGCTAAACAGTGCGCTCAAGACGAGCCCAAAAACAGTTAATAACGAGGCTACAGTTAACTAATGAGGCAAGCTTCAGTTAAACATATATAAGACAAAATGCTCTATTAATAAGGCAGCATTACACTAAACAATTGTTTTAAAACAAACACAAACAGTACGCTCTATATGAGTTCTAAAACAGTTAAATAATGAGGCAACAGTTACTAATGAGGCAAGCAATTAAGAATGTTTGAGACAGTAAGTTCATCTAGTACAGTAGCAGTACATTTAAACAGCTTCATAAATCAAACACCAAGCAGTGCACTCTAGATGAGCCCAGGAGCAGTTGAATAGTGAGCAGAAGTTAAATAATGAAGAGATACTTCAGTTGCATACATTTAAAGACACTATGCTCAAATAATAAATCAGTAGTAAACGGAGCAGCTACAGCAAATAACTTACTGTAAAGGATCACCAAAGCAAAGGATGAGCTGTGGGGGCCAATGATACTTGTGCATCACCAGTGGTCCTAGGTGGTCCGTGCCAGGCACAGGAGAGGAAAGAAAGAGCCCAACTACAAGTGCCGAATTTAAATGGTGCAAGGCATGATGGGAGAAGGGATGGTCCAGAGTATCTTTGGATGATATTTGCTGTGCGGCCACTTGTGCTTTTTCACATAATTTCTTCTCATATTATAAGTTGGACATTCTATCCAGCAACAGGGTATCCTTTGGCTCTGCCGTAGTCTGGAATATCCTTCCATGAGGGCCTCCCAGGTGTCAGTAGCTGGGGGCTCTGTCCCACAGGTTGAAGACCAAATGAAGACAACAATTTCAGATAAAGAAGTTATGTACTCACCATAATGTTCAATCTGAGTTGTTGCTGCTCTTCATTTATCTTCAACCACCCCCCCCCCACCCCCGCCTGGCATAGACTGTGTGGTGGTCTGACTGGTAGAGGATAGGGTCACCACAGGAGTGCATTTTGTTCTCCTCTTGCTTATGGAGAAGGTTGTCATGGAACAAGATTGTTTTTTTTTTTTTTTGTTAGGTCAGGTTGGAATGCTAAGTTAGGCAGCAAACTATATCTGAAGGGAGGAAGGATACAGGGGCATTGTAGGTAGGGGAGGATCTTTGAGCTCGGATCACATGCTGGATATGCAGCAGAGTCGGATCCATGCTGGATCCGGCAACCCACAGGTTGAAGACAAATGAAGAGCAACAACTCAGATGGAATGTTATGGTGAGTACATAACTTCTTTTTTCCACTTATACAGGCTTTCTATTATTGCCTAACCATCTGTCAATAAAACAATTTCACTCTTCCCTGCACCATCTGTGCTGGCACTGACTCCTTTGATTTTATAAGTTACTTGTGTTAAAATGTATACTTAAATTGATATCTGTATATAGTTTGTATTTGTATCCTTTCTACCCTGTTGTCTTGCTTAATATCTCTCTTTACCAACACTACTTGTATTTACTATCTATTTTGAATATTTACGTACCAGTATATTTGTTGTCTTGCGGAGCATTTCTCCCCGGGCCTCCACTGAAAATGGGTTCTCTTGGCCCAGTGGACTTTCCCGGTAAACAAATGTCAGTAAATAAATAATTTTCCATCCACAAATAAAAGCACATTTCAAGACTCTAGGAAGATTTATTTATTTATTTCCATTTGTTAACTGAGAAAGTCCTGTTTTTAGCAGAGGCCTGGGGAGAAAAGCTCCATAAAGTACACCAAAATAACAGTAAAAATACTTGTAGCTAAACATATGGCTCCATAAAGTAAAACAATATAACAGTTCAAAAATACATATAAATTTGGACAGGATGTACAGTAATAAACAAAACATTAATAAAATTAAGGAATCTAAGTTGTTGCCTAGGAGGTCAAGTACAGACCAGATGACAGAATGGAGGAGGAAGGAGAGTGGGTGAGAGAGTAGGTTAAGTGAGAAGTAATAGGTGATTTAGATGAGAGAAGGGAAGAGAAATATGTCTGTATCCCAGCTAAGCAGGATTAGTGCAGGAATAAAGCCAGGAGTTAAGGTGTTCCCTCAGTAGTTTGAAATTGTTAACATTGCTGGTATTGAGTACACTTTGAGGTATGTTGTTCCAGGCTTTGGCTGTCTTGTATGAGTACAAGGAATCTCCATAGCAGTTATTTGGTTTACTGACTTTCAGACGTAATTTATTAGATGATCTGCTGCTGGAGTTAGGGTACTACTAGGTTGCTAATGGATTGACAGATATTTGGGTGATACAGAACAGAGTGGGTAAGCAGTAGTTGATTAAAGGCTAAAAGGTTGGGAAGTTCCATCCAGTTAAGTTGACATAGTGCTTTATGGTGATGCGTTCTAGTTGGGTGATTGGTAGCGAATTTGGCTGTTTTATAATAGCAAGATTCTAGTTTGTTTAGGTCACATTTTCTTAGGTTTGTGAAAATAGGGGAGGCCTATAAGAGAGTGGATAGAAGCTGAGTTCTACAGATGGCATGTCTGGTGTAATCAGTTAACAATGGATATGATATTATCCTTTTCATTATTAATCACGTCTGGGTCTTGGATCTGATGTCGGATCCAGTCTGGCACTTTACAGAGTAGATTCAAGGCTGGAGCTCTTCCCATCTCCCATAATGCCCTTTCTAACTTCAAACCTTCAGATCTCATTTACAGCATTTGCTACAGATGTTCAGTCTGGCTCGCGGTGTAGGTTAAGGGTTTTTCCTTGGACTTTGGTCAGTTAAGTGAAATATTTCTGTTTTTCTGGATAGTTTAGCTCTTTCTATACCTCCACTCCTTTTTGTAGCTTGCTTGTAGCATTAGGCTTCTGTCCTTTCTGGCCCTTCCTTCCCTTTCAGCATTTGGCATATTTTTTCCCGGTCATCTCCCCTGTGCTTTCTGCAGTTCCCTTCCCCCTTAGTTAGTTTTTTGGGGTTGTGTTATTTATTTTTAGGTGGTGAGTGTTTGGTCCCTTCTACTTGTTAAGGAGCTGTGTGGGTACTTTAGGGGCTTTGCATTTTGGGTTTGATTTTTCGGTGTTTGTTTGTTTGTGGGGGTGTACTTGCTGTCAGGACCGTCAGAGAGAGACAAACGTACGAGATTTAAAAGATGTTCTTCTTGTGGACGTAAGATGCCTAATTCTGACGCACACAAGAAGTGTGTTTATTGCCTGGGATCTGACCACCTCGAGGTTGAATGCTTAGTTTGTGCTGCATTCAGTCCTCGGGCATTGGTGGATCGCCAGAACTAACTGCTGCTCAAGGGCACGCCCGAGGGTTCCCTCTGTTTTGGACTACACCTCTTCCAATGGCCATAAGAACTCCAAGAGAAAAGCCTTCTCTGGCTTCCCAAAAACGTCCCAAGACTGTTAAATCCCAGTCCCTAGGATCCGAAGTCATCTTTGGCAGTTTTGGATCTGAAGGCTCAGGATGCGTCTTCTGGCACCTAGGCCTTCTCTGAGACCCTCAGATCCTACCTGTGTTCCCTCGGCTCCTTTACATGTTCTTCCTGTCTCACTGTTGCAGTCATCACACTTGGGTTATCCTGCCAGGGGTACCCCTCAGTTGGCCCAAATACCAGAGGCTTAGTATTTCTGCGTCGTTTGCCATCGCTCCAGGACTGACGTCAGGTCGTCAGTGGTATAAAATCAGGCAGCCGACACCATTACACCAGTCTTTCTTGCCGAGGAGCCCGAAGCGGAAGCAGTTCGCACGAGTGCCGGTTGGCCGCTACCTGTGTTTTCATTTACGAAGTTGAAGTCTTCTAAAGCTAAGTACCCCGTTGGGGATCCTTTTTTCTTGCTCTAACCGATGTCAGAAAAAGTTAACAATTGTCTCGCCTGTGGAAAGCAAATAGCACACCGAGATTTCCATTCTTACTGCGTTACCTGTTTAGGCCCAGACCACGATGTCCTTCGCTGTCGATTTTGTGCTTTGTTCACCTCCAAAACTATACATAGTCAGGCCCTTATCATAGCTAAATACATTCGCTCTCAATCTCCGTATTCCGAAATGGTTTTGATAAGCCATCTGACTACCGATCTTCCGAAAAAATGAAAGGATAAAGACAGAGACAGACTGCACAGGTCCAAAACTGCTGACGAAGCTGCCATTAAGCTAGTCGATAGTTCGCCGGTACTCAGTGAGGTGCTTTCGCAGCCCTTGATGCCTGCTTCTGACTACCAAGACCCGTTTGGAGTCTGATATGCCACAAGACTCTTCTTTGACTATGGAACCTGTGGATGTCTCTACCTTGGATGGGTCCGGAGCCGCTGAGCAGGCACTGTCTTCCGAGGAAGTTCTTTGCACTACCGATATTCGACACAAACCGACGACTTCTTTCATGTCTTCAGTTCTTTCTAAAACTACCGAGTTTCTAAGGCCCAGGCTACGAACTACGCCTAAAAAAATGATAACCCAAGCTCAAGCACCTGCTTCCTTGCCTCAATCTCAAATGCTTAAGATGGTGGAAGACCTTGTCATGCTGAATAGGGAAAGCCAGCCTACCCCTTCTAAAAGAAAGAGAGACTTGTCCCCAGCAGCTTTATCTGACCAGGAGTCCGACGACTGAGGTTTCTGATTATGAAGACATGCCCTTGTCTGCTTATGAGGATTCAGATGCAGAGGAATCCATTCCTTCCGCCTCTCCTCCAGAGGATTTTTCTTTTGGTGAAACCCTACATACTTTGAGCAAGCATTCCCATTGGGAATGCCAGGATTATCCTCAGTCCAAAAAGAGACTCTGGGAATTTTTAGATTTACTACAGCACAGGTCCTTAGCTTTTCCTCCTGTCCTGGATGTTGTGGATGACGTTTTCATGGAATCCAGTTTACCTCCTGATACTTTACCTCCTGCTCCCAGGAAACCTGACGGGTATAATTTATTTTCAAAAATCCTACTGCCGACCCAGAGGCCATCTCCTAAGGACCTAAAGGAATAAAAGCAACCACAGCTAAGAATCCCACCCCTTTAGACAGGGATTCCTGAGCTTGGGGTAAAAAAGTATACACCTTATGAAGACTGGTAGAGATGGGTGAAGGCTGCCAGCCTAGCCAGATAGAATTGTGCAGATAATTCTATCATTTGTAAATATGAATGTTGAACTACAAGCTTGTTTTTTTTTTTAAATGAAAGAATGTGCTGTGAAATGTTGAACTTAAAACAATGTGGCAACGTTGCCCTCTGCTGTAAAGAAAGCTAAATCAAGCATTTATTGGTGGTCCTTTGAAATTAAAATTATTTCATGACTGCCTTTGATGTTTACAATTCGGCTCCAGTCTGGCTAGATGAAGGCTTCTTGTCTATTGTTTTAAGGCTAAAGTTAATGACCAGAATTTACATGTGGAATGTCCTTTATTGCTCTAAGTGTAAAAGAATGTAAATGCAGTTTCTGTCAGCTTGGGAACACCAGGAAAGTGTGAAATGATGTATGGTTTTAGCAGAACTACAGTTTCAATTTAACCAGTGAGAACCACAGATTAAGAATTTTTCTTGGCAGCCAACTCACATCATTGCCTGTTTTCTTATGTAAGTTATCTTAGACTTGTGTTTTCTTTTATAGATAGCTGGAATTTAGAAAGATTAGACTAAGTGTTTTTCTGTTATGTCAGAACTGTACTACTGAATTATTTTAAGTATTTCTGTGTGATCTCTGAACTCTTGACTAGCACTGACTGTGTAGTAGAAAGTATTGTCTTGTGGTTTTAATTATTTATTATTAAATAAAATAATCAAAAGTAAAAAATTCACCGCAAGCCAACCAAGTAAATGCTCCGTAGCTACACTTTTTATAAACCAATGTCCACAATAGTAAAAACGGAGCAAAAGCAGGAAGGTCTTGTATATAACTCTATTTTATTCTCCAGTAATATTTATTTATTTATTTGTTTGTTTGTTTTTTATTGGAGAATAAAATAGTTATACATAAGACCTTCCTGCTTTTGCTCCGTTTTTACTATTGTGGACATTGATTTATTATTAAATATTTTAAAACCGTTTAACTGTGGCTGGGTTTATTGTAGAGATAAGTTAAACTCTAAGAGTACACTGCATGTATATAAGGATCCTGTACCAGGTCACTCTAATAAGCCTTGAGACTGTTTAGTCACGTCTACCAATTGGATAATAATATTGTACAGTAATAATTAGACACATTTTAAGGGCATTTGAATAGCTGATAATTATTAGTGGATGGTGGCAGCTGGTACTACCGTATAGCCTGGGTAAAAGGGGTGCAGCTGGAGAACCTGTGCTGTCCTTCCCCAGAAGTGTCTGTGTGGTTGTGTAAACTCTTACCTCAAAGTGTGTGTGTGTGTCAGCTACTTGGGCAGGGTCAAAAGCACTGGTTGGACAGAGAAGGGTGGTGGAGATTTTAGCTTGCCCACTAGGCTGAGATCTAGACCATATAGCTGTGCCAATGGGGAGTCTTACTGGGGAGCAAGGGAGCGACCAGCCCAGGACTGACTGATCTCTGTGTGCTCTTAAGGGAAATTGCACTTTACTGGGTGTATTTGTTATGCTTTCCTCATATATGAGATGCCCTCTCTGGTGTTAGTGGGGAGGATTGAGGCTCCTTGATTTCTGGGCCAAGGCACGGGTATCTTACACCTCTGCAACTCTTGCCATTAGAGCTTTAAATTGTCAGTTCCATATGTTGAAATGCCAGCAACATACAATGGAACTTCTTAAACAAAAATTATCTACCCTTCCAGCTTGTGCAGAAAATAAAGAATTACAAGAGATTATGCATTCTGCAAGCCAAGTTACTAAGCATACTCTCCAATGTGGGTTTGATGCCCTAGAAGCATCCTGCAGGGCAGCAATAAGAGGTTCTGTACTTCAAAGGCATGCTTGGCTTAAGGAACAGACCTTGCCAGATCATGTCAAATCAAACTTATTGGATGCACCACTGAACAAAAACAATTTGTTTGGCACCAAGGCAGAAGAGGATTTTAAAAAAATGGAAGAAAAAACTAAACCTGTACAGTTATAGACATTTTGCAAGTCCAGCCTCTGAGATTCAGTAGGCATTGCCCCTCAAAACACTGGTCCTTTCCAGCCCCTTCAAGGCCTGCTCAGACTACACCTAGGGGTTGCAAACCCCCAGACAGCAGTCCCAGGGAATGCAGAGATCTAAGCAGTGGAGTATCTTCACTTCTAAAACAGGGAGTGCTAAGCCACCCCCTTATGGCAAGAATTTACAATGACTTTTCAACTCCACCCCTTACCTCTGCCCCATCTGCTTGTGCCCCAGGAGGAAAACATGCCTCCCATGCAAAAAATTGGGCCTCCATCACCAACGACCAATGGGTCCTCAACATAGTATCCCAGGGGTACAAATTTTATTTCCACACACTGCCAACCCCAAAAGGGTTCCCAGACCTTCCTCCAAACCAGTGGGCAGAGGCACAAAACCATGAGAGCAATTCAGCCTGTCCCGGCAGACCAGATAGGCCAAGGTTTCTATTCCAGACTTTTTCTGGCACCCAAAAAAGAGGGCACCTGACACCCAATCCTAGATCTTTCCATTCTAAACACATTCCGGGTGATACCAAAATTCAAAATGCTCACCCTCCAGCAACTTCTTCCTATGCTGTCCAAATATGCTTGGTTAGCCACCCTAGACCTAAAAGAAGCCTTTCTGCACATACCAGTCAGAGACTTTTGCAAGAAATATCTACGTTTCAGGGCAGGATCTATGCATTATCAGTTCTCTGCACTTCCCTTTGGCTTATCCACTGCTCCCAGAGTTTTCACAAAATGCCTGGCTCCAGCCATTGCATTTAGCAGACAAAGAAATATTGAAATTTACCCCTACTTGGACGACTGCCTGATTCAGGCAGGCAGACAGGAAAAGCTGTTGCAGCAGCTGACCTTTGTAAAGGACCTACTGACCTCACTGGGGTACACTATAAACAAAAAGAAATCCATATTAGTCCCCAGTCAGAAAATTGTATTCCTGGGAGCAAGCCTGGACACAGCATCTCAGATAGGCTTGTTTTTTCTGGAGTAAGGTATGCTATCTGACAGCTGCTTCTCTCAACTAGCCACCAGACCTAGTTATCCCCAAGGAAAATCCTGCAAGCTCTAGGTTTCATGGCTTCATGCATTCTACTAATTCCATATGCCAGACTGCATATTAGGAAACTTCAGTGGTACTTAAAAAGCCTTTGGTGTCAACATTCCCAGAACCGTTACACCTGTGATACCTTGTCTAAGGAAAGATTTTCTTTGGTGGACAGCAGCATGCAACCACAAGAAGGGACTTCCCTTTTTACAACCCCACGCCACCAAGACCCTAACCACAGATGCATCAGACTATGCCTGGGGTGCACGTCTGGACGGTAGATGCATTCAGGGCCACTGTAGCCCAAATCAAATATATCTGCACATCAACCAGAAAGAGATGCTAGCTGTTCAGCACGCTCCTTGACAGCTTTCAGACCCCTACTCTCTCCAGGGCCTTTACTAATCAAAATAGACAACACCACAGTGATGTGGTACATCAACAAGCAGGGAGGAACCCACTCTTACCCACTCTGCAGGCTAGCCATAACCCTTTGGCACACTGCTTCAGCCATGCAAATAAAACTGCTAGCACAATTCCTGCCAGGCAAACAAAACTCTCTGGCAGAAACTTAAGCAGAAATCACCTAGACCCACATGAGTGAGCAGTATCCTACCTTCACCAAGAATGATGCCACAAATGTCTGTCTGCCTGGGATGACATGCTGCTGAGAGCACCCCAGCACTATCAGGTTTTACCTCTTATCATAGACCATCCAGGTGCATTAACCATAGGCAAGACTGCTCTACAAATTGTAGCATGTTACAGGCCACCTCAGGAACCTCCCCTTTCCTGAAAACACTAGAGGATAAATGTATCACCCAAACACCATCATATACTAGGTGACTAATTACCCTAATATAGACTGGGAACACTACTCAAGCCCAAACACCAAATGCCATGGAACAACTAGTCACCATCCCCACAAGAGGAGAAACATACTTGATCTCATCATCAAAAACAAACTCTACAACAAAAGGAGGAAGCTACTACAAGATAGAGCAAATTGATCACTATAGTAAAAAAACTAAGAGCTCTATAAAATCATCAAAAGCAATTTTTGAGAGAAAAATACCCAGATATGCTCAGAACTAGTTGAACATGAATGATGATCCTATTACACACACAGACATTGCCAACATACTGGCTGACAGGTTCAGTGCCCCTCCCTCCCCCCAGAGATATCTATATACCAAGCGTTTGCCCCCCCCATCCCCAACGCCTCCCCCTAGGAGAACTGCTCTCTCCAAAGCAAAAACACAGCATCCATGGGACCTGATGGCTTCTACTTGGTTGACTTTTTTCAAAACAGTCACCAAAGCCATTGAACCAAATAGTGGCAATCCACTTGAGCACAGAAGAGTTATCAGGGACCTGGGGACCCAGGTTGATAGTACAAGGGCGAGAGACTTAAACCACCTCGACGGCTATTAATATAGGGTGCTGGAGGGATAAATGGATGGGAGATCGCAGATATACCCCAGGGATTACCTCAATGAGTGGCAATTAAACCACAACACCTTCAGTCTGATAACCCAGAAATGGGGTACCCGAAGGTGGACCTATTTGCTTCCCACAACAACCACCAGCTCAGCAATTCTGCACCAGGGAACCTTGCAGCAAGGCCTGGAAAGTGGATGCCCTATCTTTCCAATGGGTAAACCTCTCAATCTATACATTTCTCCCTCTACCTCTTCTTACAAGGGTATTACTCAAAATAAGGGAGGAAAAACCAAGAGCAATCCTGACACTGCACTGGCCAGGACAGCACTGGTACCCACTACTGCGCAGTCTGTCACCGTTGCCTCCATGGCACCTCCCTCAGATTCCAACTCTCCTGACCCAGCAGAAAGGAGAGTTCTTGCATCCGCAATTGCAGACTCTGAACCTGGCAGCCTGGCTTATTCCTTGACCTCTCCTCCAGTTGCCAGCCTAAGCAAGCAAGTCCTGGACGTTATATGTGATGCAAGATGTCCCAGCACTAGAAAATCCTATGCTGACAAGTGGAAAAGGTATTGCTCCTGGGTCCAGGCCAAAGGAGCTGAACCAGCACAGCCCTCCGTACTTCTCATCCTGGATTACCTAGCAGACCTTCTTCACAGGGGCCTAGCCTTCTCTTCTATTAAAATTCATGCCTCTGCCATCTCTGCTCATTACAGCACAGAACCACCTCTCTTTTCTCACCCCCTCATCAAGCAGTTCCTTAGAGGGGCTAACAACTTAAGGCCATCCAGAAGAGCCTGTACCTGCTTGGGACCTTACCTTTGCGTTGGAAAAACTCACACTACACCCCTTTGAGCCTGCAGCTTCAGCAGAATTAAAATTCCTCTCTTGGAAAACAGCCTTACTTCTGGCCATCACTTCCGCTAGAAGAGTGTCTGAGTGACAAGCACTCATGGCTGTAGAACCAGTCATCATTTTTCATGCTGAGAGTCCCCCTCAGGGCTAACCCAACTTTCATGCCTAAAGTGGTGTCCAGTGTGGCTCTCAACCAATCTATTCATTGGGCCCACCTTTTTCCCTAAACCTCAAAATAAGGGGGGAAAGGATCCTGCACTCTTTGGATGTGCACAGACAGCTCAGATTCTACCTCGATAGGACTAAGCCCTTTAGGAAAACTGACCAGTTACTAGTCAGCTTTGCAGCAGGGGTGGAGGGCAAAGCCATATCAAAACAAACCATTTTGAAATGGGCAGCACACTGCATCCATTTCTGTTACAAACACCATGGGAAACCACCCCCAAAGGGGGTCAGAACACATTCCACTAGGGCAGCTTCCACCTTTGCAGATTTTCTCAGAGGGGTCCCTCCCAGGGACATCCTGGAGGCTGCAACTTGGAGTTCTGTTCAAACCTTCACCAAGCATTATCACCTCCCTGTCTTTTCCAAATCCAGGACAGGCTTTGCAGTCGCAGTCCTGCAGGGCATACTAGCCAGCCCCAACTCTTCTCGACTGCCTCCACCCATTACGTCAGCTTTGGGAATCAACCCAAGTGTGATGACTGCAACAGTGAAACACAAACAACATAGTACAGTTGTGTACACTTAACCATAAATGTAGATGTTAGAGTGTATTCACTGCTGCAGTCCTGGTTTCCCACCCTCCATCCCCCTTGTCTCACTCTCTCTCTTCCTCACTATTTACAGTGCATTTTGGTATTTACTTTTTACTGGTGGTGTTATTCCACCATAACCCAGCTCCCTATTTTGGGGCTCCTGGCATTTGGGGCAAGAAAAGCTGATGTAATGGCATTGGCTGCCTGATTTTATACCACTGACGATCTGACGTCAGTCCTGGAGTGACAGCAACTGATGCAGAAATACTAAGCCTCTGGTATTCGGGCCGACTGAGGGCTACCCCTGGCAGGATAACCCAAGTGTGATGACTGAAACAGTGAATACACTCTAATATCTATATTTATGGTAAGTGTACACAACTGTACTTTTCCCTGGATCCAAGGCAGGCTGATTTACTGGGTTCAGATCTGATGCATTCGTTGGATCCAGAGTTAGTCATTCTGGGATCCCTAGTTGGTCCTTCGGGTCTATATTAGGTCATTGAAATGGCAGAATTTCGAATGATCTAATATCGAACCCAATATTGCGAGCGCTGAAAACAGCGAAGCTGCACAAAACCGAATTCTTTCCTAGGGAAAGAATTCGGTTGGCTGTTGTTGTGGCTTCATTATTTTCAGCGATGTGGTAGAAAGTTACGGGTTAGGTTAAGCTAAGTTTGTGATTGTGCGGATGTTTGGGTTAGGGCGAGGGTTGGGTGTTAGGGTTAGGGCGCTGGTGAGGTGAGTGTGCGATAGTGAGTATTTGGGATTAAGGGGCTGTTTAAGTGAGTTAGGGCATGGATGAGGTGAGTGTGTGATGGTGAGAATTTGGGGTTGGGGCGGTTTAAGTGAGTTAGGGTTAGGGCACGGGTGAGGTGAGTGTGCGATAGTGACGGACCATAGGGTTAGGGTCTGGGTTAAGGTAAGTGGATAGATAGTAGTGTATGTGCAGTGTAGGGTTAGATGTAACTTTTAAATATATGTGTGTGGATTGCTACTTTTTAGTGTGCTTGTGATGTGTGTTTCTCAGAACAGCAAATTTTTTCCCTGGGAAAAAAATTCGCTGTTTTGAGGTTTCAATATTGTTAGGGTTCAGGTTTTGCAGTAAGATGTTACGGCATTTGATAATGAGCCATTTTGATGATCTGATATAGACCCGGTCCTTCTAGGATCCCAAGTTTTTGGATCCCAGGCAAAATAGTTGTTCCCCAGATTAAAAACACCATAGAGTGGTGGTGGGACTCAAGCTGGCTTCTCCTTCTAAGTCCACTCATTCATCAGCCTCTTCCAGGTCCTCCAGGATCATCTTACCTTCTGACATGGACAGGATGATGAGGAATTTTCTTAGGGCCCAGATAGAGATGGGCCTTTTGGCATTCCCAGCCCTTGCAGGCTTGGGAAGATCCCCAGCTCCTAAATTGGCCTCTCTTCCAATTCCTGTGGTTTTGGAATCCCAAGTCCTGGTTTTCCCTGGGGGGGGGGGGTCAGGGAATGTCAGGTTTCAGAGTTCCTCCAGGGTCCCTGACTGGCTCGGTTCCAGTGGCTTTGGACCAGAGCGGGTCTTGGCTACGAGAGTTCGGCACCGCGTCTGTTTGGATGGGTTCTGGTCTGGGTTTTTTAGATCTGTCCCTTCCTTTGGAGGCATTGGACTTTGACAGCTCAAGGCCCATACTGTCCTAGGGCCTAGGTCTGGGGCAGGCTCCGGTTCACCTTCCCTTGTGGCTTTGGCTGTGGGGTCAGGGACGGGGTTTCCTAGAGTCCTTTGGCTTTTGTGGTGGTAGAGAAGACCTTTTCCAAGTCTGGAGCAGCGTCCTCCCACCTTTCGGGAATGTCCAAGCCTTTTACTATCAGATGTCCTGAGCCCATTCATCCTGCCCAGGTAGAGAAGACCTTTTCCAAGTCTGGAGCTGCGTCCTCCCACCTTTCGGGAATGTCCGAGCCTTTTACTATCAGATGTCCTGAGCCCATTCATCCTGCCCAGGTTCAGCCCTCCATAAATAACCTTCAGGCATCAAGAACCCCAGGGATTCCCTCTCTTCCGAGTCCTCTCCTGAGCCCCTTAAAGAAGAGTCTCTTTGGAAGAAACTGTGCAAGAGGAGGCACTTGGACTCCCCCATAGAGTCCCTTATGAAGGACACAGATTTTGAAGAAGGGGATGGGTCCCCCAGATCTCCACTGGATGACGTCTCTTTCATGGACATTCTGGAGTTGTTGAAGCAGAAAGGGAGTTGGTTTCCCAGTGCCTGTCTTCAGAGGAATCTGTGTTCCTGAAGGCATTCTGGATGGGCCTATCTACTTCCTGGCCCCCCAGCAGATGAGCTTATTGATCTCATCGCACGCAGGGTGTGGAAGGAACCTGACACTGGAACTGGCTCCTAAGAAAGCAGGTAAGTTTTTGAGCCCCCATGCAGACAGAACACACTGGAGCAAGGGAGTGCCAGTTGTTGCTGTTGAGGTGGCTGCAGCCACAAAAAAGGAGCTTGTGGAACAGAGATCCAATTTTCATCCTCTGAACAATGAATCTCAGGTGATTGATGGACATGGGAAGTGTGTTTACACTTCAGCCACTTTGGGCTGAGAGCCCTCGATTATTTGGTGCATTTTACCCACTTCCAAAGAGATCTGGTCTCCGAGCTCACCAACTCTCTTTCAGAGTTGATGTCGGCAGAGGACCTCAAAAAGGTATCTCCCAAGCTCACAACTCTTTCTTCTTTTTCCAATTCCTTGATGAGGTTGATCTGCAACACAGCGGAGGGTACCTCTTGGGCGGCTGGTCCACACGTTGCCATCAGGCTTTATGCCTGTATGCGGTTATGCGGGACCCTTCAAAGTGTCCTTTACTAATGGCCCCATTTGATGGTTCCTCACTATTTTGACCTTCTGTCAAAGAAATCTTAATTCGCAGTGAGCAGGAGGGCAAGACTCTCTCTCTGCAGCAAGACTCTCTCTCTGCGGTTGGGATCAAGTTTTCTACTCCCCAAATGTCCTTTTCCAAAAACCAGCGGGGAAGCAAAAAGCTGTGGCTCTGCAAGTTGCAGGGTTCCTTCCATGATGGTCCAGAGGATTCCTTTTCCAGAGGCAGGAGACAGGGATTTAATGGTAGATGCCACCCTAGAGGCAGAGGGGGTCCGCAAAATCAGTGCTTCAGGGAACCTTCCTCTGAGAAGCCTTTTCAATGCCTCTGCGGGGTTGCCTGGCTGTCTTGCCCTGGTGGTGGTCAGGGGTCATTTTTCGTTGCACCCAAGTGCCTGGGCATTTAGAACAAACAATCAGGGGGGTGCTCAAGATTATATCCAAGGATTGTTAAATTCCTTTTCCCAGCCTCCTCCAAGTCCCAAGAATGTTCTTCCTGACATGACACCAAGTCAGAGAGAACTGACCCAAAGAGAGACGTTTTTGCACTTATAGAAAATAGAGGCATCCAGGAGGTCCCAAAAGGACAAAGAGGATCTGGAACTTATTTTCACTTCTTTTTGCTGCCAAAAAAGACAGGGGACCTACGTCCAATTCTGAACTTCAGAAAACTGCACTTATCTGTCAAGAAGTTGAATTTCTGGTTGGTCCCTGTTCAGTCCATCCTGCCACTGTTGCAGAAAGATGAATAGAAATGGATGTGCTCCGTAGACTTCCAGGATGCCTACTATCACATCAAAAATCAAGATAGAAAAGTGCTCCAGGAGGCACCTGTGCTTCTGGATCGGAGCCGAACATTTTCAGTTCAGAGCCCCTACCATTTGGTCTCGCCACAGCCCCCAAGGTGTGTACTAAATGTTTAGCAGTTGTTGCAGCTCTCCTGAGGCATCCGGGATTATAGGTCTTTTCTATACCTGAACAGTTGGCTCCTTCCAGCTCCCATGAGGCATCAACTGGTTTCTGTTGAGCAGTGTCTCCTGCAAACCTTCGAAATGCTAGGGATTACCATCAACTTGGTGAAGGTGAAGCTGTCTCTGGTATAAAGCCTAGAATTCAGTGGGACTCCTCTCAACACAGTCTGAGGTTGCAGCATTGCCTTCCCACAGGGTGTACTTGATCAAGCAGCAGGTCAGGGCCATCTTGGAGGTTCCATCACCTCAGGCGCACCTCATTCTGAGAGCACTGGGGTCCATGTCAGTGACTATTCTCCTTGTTCCTCTAGTAAGATACCATGTGCAAGTGCTCCAGTGGATGCTGGTGGTGCAGTCGTCTGTTCTGTTTCACCCAATGTCCATGCTTATTCTGTTGACTGCTGTTTGCAGACTGCACCTGCAGTGGTGGTTTCAGTTGGAGGATCTCCTTCAGGGCAGGCCATTTTCTCTTATCCCGCTTATGACCACTGTGACCACGGATGCTTCCCTGTTGGGGTGGGGGGTCATTTTCAGGGCAGGACCGGCCAAGGCATGTGTTCCCCCTTGGAGACCAAATTGCACATAAACAATCTAGAGATGAGGGCAGTCGTCGTCTCGTTGCAAGCCTGTCAAGGTTGCCTTCCTCTGGGAATGGTTGCATTTCAGACAGACAGCATGTCTGTGGTCTGGTATGTCAACAAGCAAGTGGGAACACATAAATAACCATTGTGAAGAGAGGCCATGAGAGTGTAGAAGTGGGTGATCTCCACACTTTTTCCTTGCAGTGCACATAGAGTCATGTCTTGCTAGATGAGCTTAGCAGGTCTATCTTGACCCTGTATGAGTGTTCCCTCAGTCCGTCAGTGGCATCTCAGATTTTCACACGTTGGGGCCAACCTTGCTGCGATCTTTTTGCATCCCTGATGAACAATAAATGCAGCAGGTACTTTGCCCTGACTCACTCAGAGGGGCAATCCCCGAGGGTTGCTCTTGTACACGATTGGCACCCGAGTCTCCCATACGCATATCCTCCTCTTCCTCTGTTCACCAAATTTTTTTCTGAAAGCCTTCAGGCTGCGAAGTTCCATGATTCTCATTGCTCCTTTCTGGCCTTGTTGGATGTGGTTCCCCTTCCTTAGGTTTCATCTCAATTGTCCTCCCTGGGTACTGGATGTCATCTCTCACCCTTTGGAATAACCACCCAATGTTCAATCTCTTCACCTGTCTGTGTGGTTTCTCCACTTCCTGTCCAGTCTGGCTTTTCCTGTCAGAAAAAATTATACTGGCCTCACAGAAGCCTTCTAATCAAAAAGTCTACCGTAGTTTGTGGAAATGTTTTTCTTTTTGGGCAGTAGAATGGAATCTTCACCATTTTCCAGCTCCTATACCAGATATCCTTCTTTTCTTAACATCCCTTTTTTCAGGAGGGGGCTAGCTTCTCTACTATCAAGCTGCAGTTGGTGGCCATTTCTAATTATGAAGGGCATCTTTCTTCTCAGGCCTCCTGTCAAAGATCCCTCCCATCCTTGAGATGTGACATTGATGCTGCAATCTCTTACCCAAAGTCCCTTTGAGCCTGTTCATTTTTGTGATCTCGTATTTATTTCATGGACGACTGCCTTTCTGGTAGCTATTACTTCGGCCAAGAAGGTTTCTGAATTACAGGCCTTATCTTTTAAATCTCCATATATTGTTTTTCATAAGGACAGGGTGACTTTAAAAACTAACCCCTCTTTTATGCTTAAGGTAGCTACTGAAAATAAAATCTCAACCAGGATATCCAGATGCCTGTTTTCTTTCCTAATCACTCCAGTAAGGGCAAATATCTCTTCCATACCTTGGACGTACATCGACAGCTGAGATTTTATTTACATAGGACTAAATCCTTCAGTAAATCTGACCAGTTATTCGTGTTTTTTTTGTTGAACAGGCGTGGCTAAGTGGTTTCTAACCTGACTATTTCTAAATGGATCTGTAGTTGTATCTCCCTGGTTTACTCTGTGGGAAAGATGATCTGTGGGAAAGATGGAGCTGTCTCATCCACCTAAGGAGCATTCTCTTAGGTCAGTGGCTACTTCTTCGGCCTTCTGTGCCAGGATGACCTTAGATGAGATCTGTGCTGCTGCCACTTGGTCCACCCCCTCACAGTTTTGTTGCTCATTATAAACTGGATATGATCTCCAGAAGCAGAGCATCTTTTGGTTCCACAGTGCTCAGGCACGTCCTTCCTTAGGGCCACATGGAGTTCTTTGTACCTGGGGATGTTGGCCCAGATGTGATGAATAATGAAATGGCTAACATCAGTTCAATAGTTATGTACTTACCATAACTTTGTATCTGTGTTATCCTGTTTCATTATTCATCACTTCCCACCCCCCTGCCCCTTTCCATGTTTCTGATGGTTATGGAGAGGCTGGAGCTTTGGCCCTTGAGCTACCGCCTCTTGCGGTTTTAATGCTGTTATTTTCTATGTCTAGTTGGTTGACTACATGTACAAGTGTTTTTCCTTTCTTGGTAAGTAAACTTGATCTGAGGGTTTGAAGGTAGAAAGGGATTATGGAAGATGGAAGGAGCTCAAGCCTTGAATCTACTCTGTAAAGTGCCGGATCGACTACAAGACCCAGACGTGATGAATAATGATATAGGATAACTCTGATACCAAGTTATGGTAAGCACATAACTATTGTTATATTCTATATAGGGAACCTAGCTTGAAATGGACTTTCTTGACAACTAGGTACTAAGTGTTTATCAAATTTGAGATCCTTGTCTATGGTGACCCCTAGTAGTTGTCTATGGTCAACAGGTTCAATGATGATCTTGTTTGAAGAATAGATGGAGAGGGTAGTTGGGTCAGTAGCTTTTTTACTACTGGAGAAGAGCATAAATTTTGTTTTAGAAGGGTTGAGAATCAGCTGAAAGTTAGAAAGAAACTTTTCTATATCCAGAAAGGATTGTTGGGTTTTGTTAAGAAGAGTAGACAGAGAAGTAGCAAGAGCATATGAGAGTGGAGTCGTCAGCATATTGGACTATTGAAGCATATTGGGTAGCAGTGCAGAGATGGTTTGTGAAAATGATGAAAAGTAGAGGACCAAGAATAGACCCTTGGGATTCAGGGGTAAAGACAGGTAAGGGAGTCGATGGATCATTTTGCCATTTAACTGACTGCTGTTGTGTGGTTAGGTAACTGATAAACCAGGTAAGGGTGGAATGGGAGAGGTTAAGGGAGGCTAGCTCATTAAATGGTTTTGATGGAAGACTGTATAAATGGCCTTAGACAGGTCGAGGAATATAGAGGAGGTGAGTAAGCTATCATTTCTGTGTTGGTTGACGGTATTAATAAAACTAATGAGAGCAGTAGTTGTACTATGTTTAGGTCAGAAACCATGTTAGGTGGGGGATATTAGGTTGTTTTTTAGGAGATGGTCAAGTTGGACGTGGAAGTATTTTTTTCCAGAATTTTTGCTATAGGGGTGAGAATGCAATGGGTCTGTAGTTGGGTAGATCTGTGGAGGTGCCACCTTTATGGAGAGGGATAATATGAAACACTTTCCATAGTGTGGGCACATGTTGTTCTGTGATAGACCAATTAGTAAGGATGGATATGGGATAAGCATTAACATCTGCAGCAGGTTTAAGGCACTCATTGGCAGCTGGTCGGGTCAGGGGAGGAGTTTTTAAGTTTAGA
The DNA here is from genome assembly GCF_019279795.1 of Protopterus annectens. Classification (NCBI taxonomy): domain Eukaryota; kingdom Metazoa; phylum Chordata; order Ceratodontiformes; family Protopteridae; genus Protopterus; species Protopterus annectens. The sequence goes on along the minus strand of NC_056726.1, from coordinate 672,274,331 downwards.
TAGTAGTTTTCTTATGAGATGAGTTTGTGTAGGTTGAATGTGAAAGGAGTCAGGGTTTGTTTCTAAAGTCGTAGGAATAGATATTTCTGAGTTATTGTAGTTATTTATAAGTGATTTAATAGAGTTAATAAAATGGTTGGTAAATTGGATGGCTGTGTTTTCGGAGGAGTCAGGAATTGTTGGAATTGGAGTAGTGGTTGAACCCGGTTTGAGCAGTTGGTTTACTGATTCCCAGAATTTTTTAGGGTTATTTTGCTGCCTTTTTTGGAGTGTGGTATAGTAATTTTTTTTGTCCTATTTAATCTTTCTTTTTGCCAGGTTACAGAGTCGCTGGTAGTTTTAGAGGGAGGGTGTTTTTTTCACGAGCTGGTGATTGTGCCATGCTTTGTCCCTCTTCTTGAGTAGTTTTTTTTTTTGTGTGTGTCAGAAGAAAGACAGGGAATGTGTCTAGGTTTTATGCATCTTCTCTTTAATGAGGCAAGCCTGTTTAGGATGCTGAGAAAGTTATCGTTGAAGTACTGGACTGCTAGGTCAGGGTGGAGATGTTTTAGCGGGACCAGTTTACTTGTTTAAGGATTGTGATAAAGGTTTGGGAGAAGTTTGATTGTGTTGCAGACTAATTTATAAGTGATTTCTCTGGGGTGGCAGCTGTGTACTTATAGTAGAAAGGGAGGTAGATGATCACTCTGGGTGTTTGGAAGGCAGCCTGTATTATGAGTTTGCACTGTTAGTAAGGGCCCAGTCTAAAATAGATTGTTTGAAACTGCTATCTTTGTGGTCTTAACTTAATGGGTTATTAGGTTCATAGGCGTGTACTAGGCTGACAACCACTAGGGCCTTTTACCCATGCATCCCAAATTTTTGACAAGTTCTGGTACCCTTGATGAGTGTAAGCAGGGGCTTGGGAGATGAAACATTTACGAAGCAGGGTTCTGGGAGATGAACAATGTACAGGCTGCCTGTGTCCATTAGAGACATAAGTACCAAACCAGGGATGAATTTCATGTTCCTCATCCAATTGTCCTAGTTGCATTTGAATTGGTTTAAGGAGTAACTCTGCTTTACATGGATGGGGACCTGTTCCAGAGAATAGGTAGTCTCTGGGATACATAACTGTTTCTCCAGCAGGTCCTGTTTATATCATAGGCAAGGTTTAAGTCATTAGAACGGGTAATTCTAGTGCTGCCTGTTTACCAGATATGTAGGAGGTCCAACAGGGTGATTCCTGACAACAGCTTAAATGCCAGGCATAGCACTCCCCACAACAGCCTGTACGACATGTTATTTACACCCTGTATGGGGAACCTGTATGGATGATCCAGTTGTTTGGTGTGCCTGGTTAGGTACATACCAAAAAGGGCATTGTACTCAAGGATATGTCTGATGAATGCTGAATACAGTGGAACAATGACCTCCTTGGACCTAGATATCATACCTTTATGTATAAGTTGCACAACATAAAATGATTTCCTCATTAATGAAAGCATGTAGATCACTGTATGTGTGTGTGTGTCCAACTTCCTGATTACTGGGTCGGCTGTTGGGGGGTGTTGTCAATATTAATTACCAGGGGTGGATGACTTACCAAAGGATACTGTTATGCATTTCTTGACACTTAGCTTTAGTCCATGGCTGAGATGCAAGTTTTGTCCATGTCAGCCCTTTCTGTGGGGGATTCTGTGACTACTTCTAATTTGCAGTCATCTGCAAAGTTGGTCAGCCAGAGTCCTTTGACATTGGCCTTGACTTCAGAGAAGTAAACTCCAAAAAGGAGCAGTCCCAGGACCAATCCTTGATGGATTCTGCTTGTGACTGGCCTCTTTGTAGAGGTGTACTCGCCAGTTTTAACTTCCTGAGTCCTGTTTGTGAGCCAGCTGGCCACCCTCCGGGAGAGATGAGGGTTTATTCCTAACATCCTGAGTTTGTCAACCATGCCTTTAATCTCTGCATTCCCTTCCAGCTACAGAAAGGAATGTAGCTTTGAGACTGTTTTTGATTGCGATTCTTTCAACATGCTCGGATTTCTACTCTTGATACAGTGCATGTATATATTGCATTTTTTCACTCACTCTGTCATTTATCTTTTGCCTTTAATTTTGGCAAACGAACTGTGATACTCACGTGGTACATCATATATGTATAAATTGCATTGTGTCATTCATTCTGTATATAATGTCATGTAAGTATTGTCTTTTTTCCCATGATGAGAGAGAAATTGGTCCAATGGGATCATGGGATCAGTACTCTACCCTGGTTAAAAAATTGAAATAAATAAATAAATCCCATGAAAGAGACCTTCCAATGAACACTAGTGCTTGGAGATCTGAACCTGCTATAGCAGGTAAGCAAATCACTGTAGAGAATCAGATTCCATCACACAATGACAGCACCCCTTCTCTGGAAAAAACTTCCATCCAGATCAAGCAATGTGACACTTTGTCTTTCTTTAAAAAGGAATTAAGCAGTCGAGTAGGTATTCGCAAATTCAACCTGATATGACTGTCCTATTTCTACTTGTAAAAGCAAGTTAAGGTCTGAGAATAGGTATTGCAAGGCATAAATGGCCACTTGGCCCATTTGCTTTGCATTTTCTATGATATTCTGGGAGACGGCGATTTAAGGTTTTATTTGCCTGTAATTGCACTTAATTCCACGGTGGTACAGCGGTAGCGTTGTTACCTCACAGCAAGAGGTTCTCCCATTCGATTCTCGGCTTGGCTTGGGAGTGCGTTCTGTGTGGAGTCTGCATGTCCTCCCCGCGGTTGGGTAGCATTCGAAAGACGTGTGCGTAAATGGGCATGCCTTCGTTGAGCTGGCACCTCGACGTTTCATAAAAATCTACTGCCAATCATTAGCGGACCGGAGTTCCGCTGTGGCGACCCCTTACCGGGAAAAAGCCGAAAGACAAACAACATTATTTGCCTGTAATTGCACTTAAATTCTCAAGAGTCCTGAGAGTTGCAAATATGGTCCTTGAACGTACAACGGAAACCCAGCAAAGCACATTTCCTAATAGCTGGTTCTATACTGCAGTCCTTTCAGATTTTCTAAGAGCTTCCTGTTTGGCAAAAGCAGGGGCAGTTTGTGGTACTGGGTGTGGGGCTGCAGCCCCCTCCAGCTAAAAAGCGAAAACAAAATAAATGTGCTAACTCAGAAGGTCATCTATTTTTAAATTAAAAATAATAGTTGACTTTCTGTTTTGCTCCAGGGAGAGTGAAAACAACAACAAAAATCTGCTGTTTACAATTACCGGGCTGCTTTTGAAAATAGTATAGCATTAGGCTTCCTGATTGTCAGTCTGGTTTGATTGGCAGCATTCGGAAGTGACAGAAGCGTTAGTGAATGAGCGACTCAAGGACTGTTGCATGATGCAGCGAGGAGCCCTTCCTAGTCTTCCTAATGGCTCAGGCTGCTTTACTTAACTGAGTTAATGTGGAAGAGGAAGCAGGAGCACGGGAAAAGTTTATTTTAAAATATTTTTTTTAAGCACTAAGTGTGCTACTGCCAGGATGTTGGAAGAAGGTAAATACTCTGTGTGTGTGCAGTGCTTGTGTATACATGGACAAACTACTGAAGGTGTTGGTGGAATGTTTCATTTTGAAGTCAGAGAAGTTCTTGTGCATATATATGGACAAGACAAACAACTAAATGGATCATTGGGGGAAATGTTTCATTTTGAAGTCAGTGAAGTCTTGCACCTACATCGGCAAACTGCTGAAATGGTTGCTGGGGGAAATGTTTTATTTTGATGTCTGTGAAGTGCTTATGCACACATGGGCAAAGTAATGGAGGGGTCCGTGTGGAAATAATTGATGGTCATGTCTGTGTGTGTTGGGAGGTTAAAATAAATTACTTTGCCCAATTGTTGCTGTTTTTATTTTATTACATAATGGTATCTGAGGTATAGTCAGTCAATAAAGTTGGTTTTAATTGGATGCAAGGGTTGCCTGTGGATATAAAAGTGGCTGACACTGTTTTCATTTTGTTTAAAATAAGCATTTATTATTCTGGCTTTGCAGGAGTAGTCTGCATACTTTTGTTTCCACTTTTTGTAACAGCCAAACACCAGCATTCCACTCAATAAGTAGCTGTCTGTAATGGACTGGCCAGGATGTGTGTGGTAGCAACTGATCTTTGGCAGAGTGTTGCACTGAGTAGTGTTGTCATATAACAGCATTTTGTTTTCCTGTTGAGAGTTTGGCTGTTCATTCCTACTATGTGTAGCCTTTTCTCTGTGAATTTTATCCATGCACTTTGTTTTTTTCTCCCAGACACTCAGCAGTGTAACACATGCCTCTGACCATTTTTTTTTTTACTTTTCATCCTCTTCTAACCACAGAGTAGTACACAGAAGATAACGGTCTTTTGGAGAGGTGGGAAGGTAGGCACAACTACCAGAAAGACTGAATATATTTGCTTACTCTTGATTTTTTATTCAGGCCCTCATTATTAAGTGAAAAGTTATTTATTTATTTATTTATAATCTGAGATGCACCTCGGTGCATCTACAATTTTATGACTTCTGTGGTCGTAGCAGACCCCATCTTAATTGTTACTTCCTCCAGACTCAAATTACAGTGGAGTATTGGCCAGTTACAGAGTGGTAAAAGCATGGGGAGGGCTAAAACGTAAATAGAATTATGAAATAGCAAGACCAAAATAATCTGCCTTCATAATGTGGGTCCAGGGTGAGGGAAAAATATAGGAGGGCACTGGGTGAGTGCTGATGAAACTAAAGGGCAACAGAGGACCCATGGAGTGATGATTACAGCTGGACATGTCAGATGTATATAGTCAGTAAGGTGGCTATAATGAGTGGATTTGTACTGAAGCAGTCTATGGATGAAAGTGAATGACCATATCTGTTTGATCTTGGGTAACTTTTATTGACCTGCTGTAATACAGCTCCGTCCTACTGTAGTTGACTCCACCCATTCAATTGCTTCCCACAGCCCCTCCTTGCATTGAAGTTACCAGCCACCAGTGAGCAAAATACCTTGATGAAGTCCAGGTGAAGTACAATAATCCATTTTCCTGAGGTCTTGTTTTACCCTTTCATTTGCAGTCTTTGTCTTACTACCTAAAACTTCTTAAAATAATAAGTGTTAGCTAGGTTTCTCTACCACCAGAACTACTGAGTGGATGGTTAGAAGGGCACTGCAGTTAGTGCTATGTGGATGCTGAAGGGAACAGACCACCACTGTCAGGGTAGGTGATCATGTATATGAACTAGTCTGGGCTTATTTGCGAAAAACCTGTTTGTTTAAAACTAAAATAGCCTATAGCTCAAATGACTTGAAGACAGAGGGGAGAATGAGAGAAAGTGGTATGTTGTTTGGGAGGGGGCTCAGCAGACAATTGCTTTAAGTAGAATGAACTCGAGAGACAATCTTTTTAAACACCTTTATTGAATCACTTGTGACATAGGCACATTTACATTTATATCAGGGTAATCAAACTGTGTTAAGTTAAAAATAGCAAACATTATGCTTCACATATATTGCTATGTATCATATAACCTTAGCAACATTACATCTTCTTCTTCTTTCGACTGCTCCCATTAGGGGTCGCCGTAGCGGATCATCCGTTTCCATTTCTTCCTGTCCTCTGCATCTTGCTCTGTCGCACCAACCACCTGCATGTCCTCTCTTACCACATCCATAAACCTTATCTTAGGCCTTCCTCTTTTCCAGTTACCTGGCAGCTTCATCCTTTTTCCCATTATACTCTGCAGCCCTCCTCAGCACATGTCCAAACCAACGTAATCTTGCCTCTCTGGCTTTGTCTCCAAACCTTCCAACCTGGGCTGACCCTCTAATATACTTATTCCTAATCCTGTCCACCCTTGTCACACCCAGTGCAAATTTTAACATCTTTAACTCTGCCATGTCCAGCTCTGACTCCTGCCTTTTTGTCAGTGCCACTGTCTCCAACCCATATAACATAGCTAGTCTGACTACTCTCTTGTTAGACCTTCCCTTTCACTCTTACTGGTACTCGTCTGTCAAAAATCACTCCTGACACTCTTCTCCACCCACTTCATCCTGCCTGTACTCTCTTCATCACCTCTCTTCCACACTCACCATTACTCTGAACTGTTGATCCCAAGTATTTAAACTCTTCCACCTTGGCCACCTCTATTCCCTCCATCCTCACCATTCCTGTATCCTCCCTCTCATTTACACACATATATTCTGTCTTAGTCCTGCTGACCTTCACTGTTCTCTCTAGAGCATATCTCCACCTCTCTAGGGTCTCCTCCACCTGTTCCCTACTCTCACTACAGATCACAATGTCATCTGCAAACATCATAGTCCACGGGGACTCCTGTCTGATCTCGTCTGTCAACCTGTCCATCACCATTGCAAATAAGAAAGGGCTCAGAGCTGATCCTTGATGTAATCCCACCTCCACCTTAAACGCAACCGTCACTCCCACCACAGACCTCACCGCTGTCACACTACCCTTGTACATATCCTGTACCATTCTTACATACTTCTCTGACACTCCCGACTTCCTCATACAATACCACAACTCCTCTCTAGGCACCCTGTCATATGCTTTCTCTAAGTCCACAAAGACACAATGCAACTCCTTACCTTCTCTGTACTTCTCCATCAACACTCTGAGCAAACATCGCATCTGTAGTGCTCTTTCCCGGCATGAAACCATACTGCTGATCACTAATTGTCACCTCCCTTCTTAACCTAGCTTCCACTACTCTTTCCCGTAACTTCATGCTGTGACTGATCAATTTAATCCCTCTGTAGTTACTACAGCTCTGCACATCATCCTTATTCTTAAAAATCGGTACCAAAACACTTTTTCTCCATTCCTCAGGCATCCTCTCACTTTCCAAGATTTCATTAAACAATCTAGTTAAAATCTCCACTGCCATTTCACCTAAACACCTCCATGCTTCCAACGGTATATCATCTGGACCAGCCGCCTTTCCATTCTTCATCCTCTTCATAGCTATCCTTACTTCCTCCTTGCTAATCCACTGCACTTCATGATTCACTATCCACACATCATCCAACCTTCTCTCCCTCTCATTCTCTTCATTCTAAGCCCCTCAAACTACTCTTTCCATCTGCTTAACACACTCTCCTCACTTGTGAGTATGTTTCTCTCATTATCCTTTATCACCCTTATCTGCTGCACATCTTTAATATCTCGGTCCCTCTGTCTAGCCAATCAGTACAGGTCCTTTTCTCCCTCCTTAGTGTCCAACCTTTCGTACAACTCTTCATACGCTTTGTCCTTAGCCACCTCTCTGTTTGCCATGTACCTCATCTCCTTATACTCCTGTCTACTTTCTTCATCTCTCTGACAATCCCACTTCTTCGCCAACCTCTTTCTCTGTATACTCTCCTGTACTTCCTCATTCCACCACCAGGTCTCCTTGTCCTCCTTCCTCTTTCCAGATGTCACACCAAACACCTTTCTAGCAATCTCCCTTACTAGCTCTGCTGTAGTTACCCAGCTATTCGGTAACTATTCACTGCCACCCAGTGCCTGTCTTAACTCTTCCCTGAACTCCACCTCACAATTACCCTTTTTCAATTTCCACCATTTGATCCTTGGTGCTGACCTCACACTCCTCCTCCCTTCTTGATCACCAATATCATCCTACAAACCACCATCCTATGCTGCCTAACTACACTTTCATCTAGAATCTCCTTCACACTGGCCCTTCAACATTACATAAATTATTCAATTCCTGACCTTTTTTTTTAACAAGAAACATCTTTATTAAACCAACACTTACTAAGCAGGCATACATTTATATAAATTAAAACAAATCACATCAACACACTCCCAGTTGCAAACATTGCACATCACTTACAGTCTGACCCGAGAGACAATCTTGATGAGATTTTTGAACATCACCCTGAGTTGAATTGTGAGAGACAACTCAGGTGGTTAACGTCCTGATCAGTGACTTTGAAAAAACTGACTATGAAAATATTACAAAATGTTAATTACAAATTTAACATTATATACCTTTCTCCCATGCTCATATTTTGGCAGTAATCCAATACGTATATCTCCTCACCTGAGGTAGACTGAGCCAGTAGAAATGGCTCTTTGCTGTTTATGCAACAGCCCAATGAGCTGCTTTTTTTCCTGAAGTTTTTGCTTTCTGCAGAAGATAGAAAGTCCTGTAATAAGGTGTGATCACTTTATTCCCTAGAAAATGCAAAAAAAAACAAGTAAACTATTAAACACAAACAGCACAGTTCAGCAAGCGAATAGTCTATTTTAATATTTAAGCGCTTTTCGTTTGCACCGAAGCAAACTTCTTCAGAAGTAAAAAAAAAAAGTTACAATACACATGACTTTTAAAATAAAGTGGAAGTGACGTTTTTTGCATCAACCAACTCATTCAATTAAACCCACATGCCTTCTTAAAGCAGTATGTAAATGTAAATACATTTAACTAGTAAAACCTTAAAACTAAACACCTTTAAGGCAAAACAGTTTAACTTCAAAATAATGGACATATTCAACTTTAGTACAATTAAAATACACTACTATCCAAAATGTACTTACTATATGTACGCTACATATAATGCGCACATTACTCAGTCCTGTTAAATTACCAAGAGGACAATAAACCCTGTGTTAAAAATCTGACTTTGAACAATTTGTACTCACATGCTTATAAAATAAACCAGAAAACTGAATATTTAGATGGGTAATTAATTTATAATCATACTTAACATCATCATTCTCATCTACCTAGATTTTTACGTTTAAGTTTACAGCTAATAGAACACAAGTCATTAAGACCTGGAAATTTATAGACATTTAATCTTAACTTGCCATGCAAGTTCCAGTTCTTCCAAATGAAGAGGAGCTGGCCCACCCTGCAGTGGTTGACAAACTTGGTCAATAGCCATATATGTAAATTTGTCTTTGTCATAAATGGATGTGCTTAGCCAATGCATTTTCTAATTTAACTTTAGAAATTGCATATTGGTGTTCATACACCCTGTCACAGAGCCTACACTACGTTTTCCCGATGTAATATGCTGGGCAAAATTTACATCTGGCTAAATATACAACATTCTTAGACTGGCAATTAAAGTTAAAACTGTACTGAACTTGATTAATTATGAAAGAATTGGTAACTTTTATGTATCTACAAACACTACAGGACTTGCATTTAAACATACCCGTGATTCTAGGGGAACTTCTAGCTTGTAGTTCCAGTAAGCTCTTAAGGTTTCTCCCTCGCTTAAAAGTTATGTTAGGGGACTCTCCAATCTTGTCTAACAGAAGTGGAGTAACCCTAAATAGGTTCCAATTCTTCCTTAAGATCTCTATCATCAAATGGCTGTCCAGACTAAAAGTTGTAATGAAGTTCAGACGTGGTTCGTCGTCGTTGGTCTTGAACTTCCACCCCTGTTTTGAATGTTTATGTGAACCTGAGTGGGGAAATTAGTGGAAGATATATTTATAACTTGGGACTTAACACTTAAGATAGGGTTATACACCCTGTCAAGTCTCTTATGACCAACTTCTTCTATAAGGTTATCCAGTAAATTCTCTGGGTACCCCTGACTAAGGAACATTGATTTAAGAAGCTGACATTCATCCAAGAAATCGTCCTGTTGTGATATAATACATGCAGCCCTTACCAGTTGGTCCTTAACAACAGAACGTTTCTGGTGGAAGGGGCAGCAGCTCGAAAAATGTAAAAAATCATTAGAGTAAGTACTCTTTCTATGGATTCTAGCCTCAAAGCAACCTTGAGTTCTATTTTTCACCAACAAAACGTCTAAGTACGCTATTACTTCAGTATCATATACTGAAATAAATTGAAGAAAATTGGTTGTTTGGTTGAAATAATCAACCAGTTCCGTACTGGCCTGGGAGTCGCCTCTGACAATGTGATCTAAATAAGCTCGAAACCTGCTACAACAAAATCGCCAAATTCTCCACAGGGGCTTCCTACCGTACTCACCACTCTCTCTCACTAGCAGAACTGGGCTGGCTAGAGCTTCCCCACCTCCTTCAATGGTACCAACTCACACTCGCCCACAAACTAATAAACCAACCACTAAAAGTCCCATCCCTCCAGAATCTACTCCAACCCTACATAGCCATGAGTCCACTAATATCCACCCACAAAAACCTCCTACAGGTCACAAGAGCCATTAGCTCTGCTGGAGAAGCATTATTCTCCTGCACTATAGCCAAACTCTGGAACTCCCTCCTATCCTCAATTACCTCTGTAACTTCTTGCACCCACTTTAAATCCTTACTAAAATCAAACTTCAAAACTTGCCAGATATGCCCTTGCAACCCCCCCTCTAATACCATTCACTCCCCCCACCCATTACCTCTCTCAGCCCCCTATCAACAACCTACTCTTAGCAAGCTTGGCTACTCATGTTCCCAGCTACCTACCACATAATACTAACTTCTTGTAGCAACAACTGCTAATGGGTGTTATGTAACTCAAAAACAGTTTGTATCAATTGTTCACTGATGAATCACAACTACATTTTAACCGTGTTTAGTATATGTCACCATATTTTAAAAATGTACTATGCTCTACAGCTGTTTTACATCTGTTTTCTTCTTGTCTTGCGTCCGTAACTGGACTAATGTCTATATTTAAATGCTATGTTTTTTTAACTGTAAAATGCAAATAATAATGTGGAGCTTTTCTCCAGGGGCCTCTGCTGAAAACGGACCTGTGTCCAGTCGGACTCTCCCGGTGAACAAATGTAAATAAATAAATAAATATCGTCCAGAAAGCGAGTATAATATACAATAGACTTAGTTAAGTCATCTCTCTTCAATATAAATTCAGTCTCTAGAACAAAGGGGCACCTAATAGGGAAATTAGTTTGGTTATGGAATTATTAGATTTGGTCCTGACTTAAGAACTTTTTTATGTTTTGTAATGAATTTTACTTACAAAAGATTGGGGTGGCCATGGGTTCGCCGTGTGGGGCCAGCATAGCCAACCTTGATGTTCATCGTGTTTCACTGTTGCAGTCATTACTCTTGGGTTATCCTGCTGGCAGGCTACCCGCAGTCGGCCCGAGTTCCAAAGTGTAGGTCCGGCGTCGGGTGCTGTCGCCTCTTCCCTGACGTCAGTGCGCCAGGGGTATAAAAGAAGCAGCCAACGCCATTTTCTTCAGTCTTTCTTGCCGCGCGGTGCCCAAAGCAAAAGCAGTTCGCAAGTGCCGGTCGGCCAACTCCTGAGATTTTCAAAGCTGAATTTCAGAACCGAAGTCTTCATTAAAGCTAAGTACCCCGTTGGGGAAATTTTTTTCTTGTTCCAGACCGATGTCAGAAAAAGTTAACAATTGTATTTCTTGTGGGAAGCAAATACCTCATAAGGATTTTCACTCTTACTGTAATCCGTGCCTAGGCCCTGATCACAACATTGCTAGCTGTCAGTTTTGCCCTAGATTCAACCAACACACTGTCAAGCGTCGGTTCGATTTTGCATTTCATTACTTTGGCCGAAGATTTAATTATATAATGCCAGCGGAACAGCCGACAACCAGAGTTTACAAAAAACACAAGGACAAGGATAGGCATCCGAGGTCCAAAACCAACGACGAAGCCTCTTCTAAGCCAGTCGCTGGTTCTTAGTGAGGCGCTTTCGCAGCCCCTGCTGCCCGCTGCCTCAGAGCTACAGGCCACATTCGACTCCCATGTGGAGCTGATTGGGCCTCTGGAAACTCAAGGTATTAGACACTCTAAAATCAATCCCTCAGATGGGTCCGGAGCCGCTGAGCAGGCACCGGCTTCTGAGGGTGTCTTCAGACCTACACAACTATATATTAAGCCATCCTCAGCTTCAAAGACAAAGACTAAAGCAGCTCTAAAGGCAAAGAAACAAGTACAGCATTCTCCTACTCAGACTTCCATGCCTACAAAACAGATGCTCAAAATGGCCGAAGACCTAATTACTTTGATCAGGGGCTCCCATCCCCCTCCTGATAACAGGCCTAGGCAAGAGAACAGAATATGACTCTTCTGATCAGGTATTTATTTCCTCTGATTCCTCTTCTGAACAGGATTTTTCCATGCTTCCCTGTGAGGATTCTGATGCTGAAGAATCCATTCCTTCAGCCTCTCCTCCTGAGGACTATTCCTTTGGGGAAACACTGCATACTATGAGGAGCATTTCCACTGGGAGAGCCAAGATTATTCAGAAAAGAAAAAAAGTCCGCTGCTGCAAAAGGGGCTATCCTCCAGGCTAAAACAAAAAGTCTGTCCAGGGGGCGTTTTTTTTTTTTTTTTTACAAGTGGTGTGGTGTGTGACGAGGAGTTCAAGATTATTCAGAGTCTAAGAAAAGGCTCAGAGACTTCCTGCTACTTCCTCAGCATAGACCCCTTGCCATTCCTCCTGTTTTAGACATTGTAGATGATGTATTTTCAGAGTCCGGACTATCCCCTGACTCTTTACACCCTGCACCTGCTAAGCCAGACAGGTACTACAGAGTCCCGGATTCTCATAAATTCCTATGTAAAAACCCCGCTGCTGACCCAGAAACTATATCTCAGGGTCCCAAGGGGGTAAAGGCCGCTTACTGCAAAAAACCCTGTCCCCTCTGATAGGGATTCTAGGGCTCTAGACAGGTGGGGGAAAAAGTATACACTTCTGCCACCCTGGCTGTAAGGGCTTTAAATTGTCAATTTCATATGCTTAAATATCAGCAATATTCACTGTCAGTACTTAAACAGAAAATGTTGACAAATACTGAATGTTCTGAGAACAAGGATTTGCAGGATTTATTGCATGCAACTGAACAAGTGGGAAAGCATACTTTGCAGTGTGGTTATGATTCACTGGAGGCCTCTTGCAGGGTCGCTGTTACAGGTTCTGTTATTAGAAGGCATGCTTGATTAAAGGAACAAAATCTGCCTGATCATGTTAACCAAAATTATTAGATGCGCCATTACAGCATGATACTTTGTTTGGTACTAAAGCAGAAGAGGTGTTGAAAAAAATGGAGGATAAAGCAAAATCTATGCAGACAGTCAAGGATTTCTTACAGGTACAGCCACCCAGGTTTAGCAGGAACTGGCCTTCTAAAAATTAATTCTTTCCAGTCTCAGACAGACCACAAAGAGGCAGATACAGGCGCCCTAGAGGCAGATCTCGGCCCCAAGACTCATACAGGCCTTAACAATGGGGTGCTCCTACCTCCACAAGCGGAGAAGACAAATCACAACCATACAGGAAACCGTCCCAATGACTTTCCTCTTCCATTTCCAAGCAGTTTCCATTTGACAGCCCCCTTAGGGGGAAAACTAGCACTTTTTTCATCAAATTGGCAAATGGTTACCCAAGACAAATGGGTTCTCAGCATAGTGTCCCAAGGCTACAGGTTCCATTTCCACACCCTACTAAGGTCAAAGGGCATGCCAGACCTGCCACACAATCAATGGGCAGAGGCACAAAAACAAATTTCAGCCCTCATGGACATGAGGGCCATTCAGCAAGTACCACAACAAGAGCAGGGGCAAGGATTTTACTCCAGACTTTTTCTAGTGCCCAGGAAGGACAAAACCTGGAGACCAATTCTGGACCTATCTATACTAAATACGTTTCTGGAAGTTCCAAAATTCAAGATGTTGACTCTTCAGCAGCTACTGCCCATGCTGGGCAAAAGGGCTTGGCTAGTAACTTTGGATCTAAAAGAGGCATACCTGTATGTCCCAATTAGACAATCTTGCAGAAGATACCTCAGATTCATAGCTGGCTCAATGCATTACCAATTCTCTGCACTGCCCTTTGGCTTATCTACTGCGCCCAGGGTCTTTACAAAATGCCTGGCACCAGTAATCGCATTTTGCAGACAAAAAGGAATTAAAATTTATCCCTACTTGGACGACTGCCTAATTCAAGCAAAGAACAAGGACACTCTTCTAAAGCATCTGGCATTTATAAAAAGATTACTAATTGGCCTAGGGTACACAGTAAACGAAAAGAAATCAAAACTAGTGCCCTCTCAAGAGATAATATTCCTGGGTGCAAGCTTAAATACAACTGCCCAGATGGCTTATCTCACGCCAGACAAGCCAAAACAACTGACTACTTACTTCAAGAAATTGGCAACAAAAACCCACTTATCTGCAAGGAAAATTCTGCAGGCCTTGGATTTCATGGCATACTGCATTCTACTAAGTCCATATGCCAGACGGCATATGAGGAAACTACAGTGTTATCTGAAAAGTGTTTGGACTCAGCATTGCCACAGCCTAGAGACAGTAATTGCACTCATTCCCTGCCTACAACAGGAGTTTTGATGGTGGTCAAAAGCCTGTCACCACAACAAGGGTCTGCCATTCACATTACCCACAGCCAGACAGACACTGACAACGGATGCATCAGACTATGCCTGGGGGGCCCATATGGCAGGAAAATGTATTCAGGGCACATGGCCTGCAAACCAGATGCATCTTCACATCAATCAAAAAGAGATGCTAGCTGTTCAAAATGCCCTGACAGCTTTCAAGGACCTGCTTCATCCAGGACAATTACTAATAAAGACAGACAACACTACGGTCATGTGGTACATAAACAAGCAAGGAGGTACTCATTCCTACTCCCTCTGCAGACAAGCAATGACCTTATGGGACACAGCATTGGCCTTTCAACTTCACCTGCAAGCTCAATTCCTGCCAGGAAAAACAAATACTCTGGCAGACGAACTAAGCAGAAATCTCATGGATCCCCACGAATGGAAACTGAATCCGCAAGTCTTCAGGATGATAACAAGGGAACTGGGATGCCCAGACATAGATGTATTTGCCTCCCCTCACAACTGTCAATTGCAGAGATTCTGCACAAGGACTTACCACAAGCAAGCATGGAAAGTGGACGCCCTATCATTCAGCTGGAAAAATCTAACAGTATATGCCTTTCCCCCACTACCTCTCCTTCCCAGAGTACTCCTAAAGGTCAGACAAGAGAAGCCAAAAATGATTCTGATTGCACCAGACTGGCCACGCCAGCACTGGTACCCAGTCCTGAAGAGCTTGTCTCAAGGTCCAGCATGGATATTGCCTCAAACTTCTCACTTGCTGACCCAACAAAACAATCAGATCCTGCACAGCCAACTCAGGACCTTAAATCTGGCAGCATGGCGGATAATGTAGCCGTAATGAACACTCCCCTTGCAAAAGCAGTTATGGATGTTATCTTGGAGGCCAGGAGGCCCAGTACCAGAAAGTCTTATGCAGAAAAATGGAAGAGATTCTGTACTTGGAACCATGAACAAGGCATTGACACGTCTGTACCAAACATTCCTCAGATTTTACAATACCTGACTGAGATGCTGAACAAAGGCATTTCTTTCTCATCAGTTAAGATTCATGCCTCTGCCATTTCTGCACATTACAATACAGAACCACCAATCTTTTCTCACCCTTTAATAAGGAAGTACCTCAGAGGGGCCAAAAACATTAGGCTTCCAAGGAGAGCACCAATTCCGGCCTGGGACCTCAATTTTGTTTTGGAAAAACTCACACTGCTTCCTTTCGAGCCAGCATCAACAGCGAATATTAAATTCTTATCCTGGAAAACAGCTCTTCTCCTAGCCATTACCTCTCAAGGCGAGTCTCGGAGTTACAAGCACTCATGGCTGTGGAACCTTTCATCATTTTTCATTCAGACAGGGTTTCTCTGAGGACAAACCCTACATTTATGCTTAAGGTGGTGTCCAGTGTGGCCCTCAATCAGACCACTCACTTGCCTACCTTTTATCCAAATCCACAGAACAAGGGGGAGAAAATTCTGCATTCTTTGGATATACATAGACAGTTACGCTTCTACTTAGACAGAACTAAAGCTTTCAGAAAGACTGAGCAACCTCTAGTGTCATATGCTGCAGGATCACAAGGAAAGGCGATCTCAAAACAGACTATTTGTAAATGGATAGGCCATTGCATCCGTTTCTGCTATTCTCAACATGGCAAATCAGTGCCTAAAGGCATTAGGCCTCATTCCACCAGAGCAGCAGCCACTTCAGCAGCCTTTCTCAGGGGAGTACCAACCAAAGAAATCTTAGAGGCTGCAACTTGGAGTTCAGTGCACACCTTTACAAAACACTACCACTTGCCTCTCTACTCTAAGTCCAGAGCAGGCTTCGCCACTGCAGTTCTGCAGGGTCTCATAGCATCTCCTAACCCTATTTAGCCCAGCCACCCTTCCTCAGCTTTGGGATTCAAACCAAGAGTAAAGAGTGCAACGGTGTAACACGATGAACATAGTACAGTTGTGTACCTACCATAAATGTAGATGTTCGAGTGTGTTCACTGTTGCAGTCCAGGTTACCCACCCACCATCCTCCCCTTTCTCTTTGCTGGGCCTTATCTGCACTTCTCTATCCTATACAACCTTTTTGGTGTATTTGCTTGTAGATGAAGGAAATGTTATTTTTGTGTATGCAGTTCTTTTTAATATATATTTTTCAGCCTACCTATTTGGGGCACCTGACATCTGGGGTAAGAAAAACTGAAGAAAATGGCATCGGCTGCATCTTTTATACCCCTGGTGCACTGACGTCAGGGAAGAGGCGACAGCAACCGATGCCGGACCTAGACTTTGGAACTCAGGCCTACTGCGGGTAGCCTGCCAGCAGGATAACCCAAGAGTAATGACTGCAACAGTGACTACATTTGAACATCTACATTTATGGTAGGTACACAACTGTACTTTATGGCGTACTGGGAGACTGAATTTATTTTGGAGAGATGACTTAACTAAGTCTATTGTATATTATACTCGCTTTCTGGACAATATTTGTATCTTGTTCACAGAGGCGACTCCCAGGCCAGTACGGAACTGGTTGATTATTTCAACCAAACAGATTTTCTTCAGTATATGATACTGAAGTAATAGCATATTTAGATGTTTTGCTGGTGAAAAATAGAACTCAAGGTTGCTTTGAGGCTAGAATCCATAGAAAGAGTACTTATTCTAATGATTTTTTTTACATTTTTCGAGCTGCCACCCCTTCCACCAGAAACGTTATGCTGATAAGGGCCACCTGGTAAGGGCCGCATGTATTATATCACAACAGGACGATTTCTTGGATGAATGTCAGCTTCTTAAATCAATGTTCCTTAGTCTGTGGTACCCAGAGAATGTACTGGATAACCTTATAGAAGAAGTTGGTCATAAGAGACTTGACAAGGTTTATAACCCTATCTTAAGTGTCAAGTCCCAAGTTATAAATATAGCTTCCACTAATTTCCCCACTCAGGTTCACATAAACATTCAAAACAGGGGTGGAAGTTCAAGACCAAACAACAACGAACCATGTCTGAACTTCATTACAACATTTAGTCTGGACAGCCATTTGCTGATCGAGATCTTAAGGAAGAATTGGAACCTATTTAGGGTTACTCCACTTCTGTTAGACAAGATTGGAGAGTCCCCTAACATAACTTTTAGGCGAGGGAGAAACCTTAAGAGCTTACTGGAACTACAAGCTAGAAGTTCCCCTAGAATCACGGGTATGTTTAAATGCAAGTCCTGTAGTGTTTGTAGATACATAGAAGTTACCAATTCTTTCATAATTAATCAAGTTCAGTACAGGGTAAATTTTAAATTTAATTGCTAGTCTAAGAATGTTGTATATTTAGCCAGATGTAAATTTTGCCCAGCATATTACATCAGGAAAATGGAGCATAGGCTCCGTGACAGGGTATATGAACACCAATATGCAATTTCTAAAGTTAAATTAGAAAATGCATTGGCTAAGCACATCCATTTATGCCAAGGACATAAATTTACATATATGGCTATTGACCAAGTTTGTCAACCGTTGAGGGGTGGGCCAGTTCCTCTTCATTTGGAAGAACTTGAACTTGCATGGCAAGTTAGATTAAATGCCTATACATTTCAAGGTCTTAATGACCTGTGTTCTATTAGCTGTATACTTAAACATAAAAATCTAGGTAGATGAGAATGATGGTGTTAAATATGATTATAAATTAATTACCCATCTAAATATTCAGTTTTCTGGTTTATTTTATAAGCATGTGAGTACAAATTGTTCAAAGTCAAATTTTTAACACAAGGTTTATTGTCCTCTTGGTAATTTAATAGGACTGAGTAATGTGCGCATTATATGTAGCGTACATGTAGTACATTTTGGATAGTAGTGTATTTTAATTGTACTAAAGTTGAATATGTCCATTATTTTGAAGTTCAACTGTTTTGCCTTAAAGGTGTTTAGTTTTAAAGTTTTACTAGTTAAATGTTTTTACATCACTTTATTCCCTGCTAGGAGTAGATTGTAGTGTCACAATGTTTTGAAAACAGCCTGGAAGTAAGTAGATTAATATTTTTCCCACAGTGGACCACACAAAGTGAGGAGTTCTTGTATTAGTAATGGTAATACAAAAAAGTTGCATTACAAAAGTAATAGAAAATAATAAGTAAATAAAAACTGCATTTTTTTTGAGGCCTGCAACCTAGCCGCCAGTACCAAAACTTTTCCTGAGCATGTGCAATGTTGTTTGATCAGTTAGTTATATGAAGCTCTGACCATACTCCGGGCTGGGCCTACTCCCATGTAGCCACACCCCATTCTAGCTAGTGCCTCTCATTCATTTGGTGCATTAAACCCTGTGTTGCATTGAAGACATCAGCTACATCTGTAGCATTGAAAACAAAGCAGTGTTGGCTTTGTTTGCCATTTATTTCTGTGTAGTTTGTTAAACTGTCTGTTGAGACTTTTGTAGTATTCTCTCTGATTTCTGTGGCAATAATTACTTCCTTGTGTTAGTTATACTTTTAGTATAATTTAAACGTGCTAACATTTGTTTTATCTGTTGATATCATTGGATGACGTGTGCCTGAACTTCGTGCACTTAATAGTGGCACTGCTGTAGAATTATTGTAAAATTTTCATTTAATAGAGAGCTGTGCTCTTAGATGGAGAAAGTTTAATAATCTTTATTGCATTACATGGTATGCAGTGACTTATTTCAAAGGCATTCTAGTGGCAAAGAATGTATCCCTAGGATAAACTACATACAGAATTCTGCTTATGATGGCAGTATAATATTTATTCACAGGTCATGTCTTGTACATTTTCCACTAGCATCATTTCACATACTACTCTTTCGTTTGGATTTTCACTTCAGGCTAGCAACAAACTCAATAATTTTCCTGGATTTCTGAATACAAGCTGGTACTAGTTGAACTGTTTGTTAGGAGAACATTTTTTAAATTTAATTATGCATATATCCTGTAATAATGTTGCAGCGCAAGTGTAGTTTGAGGACTGGAGTGATATATATTTGTGTTTAAAGCATGCAGATGTTCATAATTGTTTGTATGATTTCCATATTTTGTTTATGTGGAAAAAACAGATCACAATACTCTAGTTGTAAAAACATATCTTATGGTAATTTTTTTCAGCAGTGTTATGTAGTCAAACTTACTGAGTTCCATTGAAAGCTCAGACCTTAGTGACTCCAAGCAAAACATTTGATTGGAGTATTTCTTTTTCTTAAAAGGGAAATAGAGTAACTAGAGAAACTTTGTGAGATGATAGCTGTTAATTCTTATGGCACTGCTAAGTGATATTTAATCTGTACCATAGGTCTGCATGTGGGTATCTTGCATGATACACAATTGCCTGAAAAGTTTGTATAAAACACAGAATTAATAAATACATAATGAAAGTTTTACCAGCATTCAGATCTGTACAGTTTCAGTATTGCTGTTTGAAAAAAAATATCTAGTTATCTAAGCTATTCCAGATGTCTTGAGTTTTTCCCTTAGAAGCAGAGCTCTGCATTTCATTGGAAGGAGGCTAAATATATTTTGTTAAAATGCCAGCCAGTTTTCCTCCATGAAATATTTATTTAACTTCAAACATGGTATGAAACTGCATCTGTTTTGCAATTTTTAGTGTTTGAATTATTTTACTGATGTTTGTGTAACAAATCAAGTATCCAGGATTGTTTACCCCTATGTACAAAAAAAGAGGAGGGGGAGGGGGCAGAAATGCCAGAGAGTATATAACAAGAAAAAATGTATTGCCAAAACAATTTTTTGTCATTGCACGTTTTTAGTCTCAAAGTACTTGTGCATTTATAAGAGCAAGTGACCATATCCACATTTTTTGTCCATGTTAACTAATACCAGTGAACTGTCTGAATTCTGAATAAATATTTACAAAACCATGCCCGTCTCACCTTTTTTTGCATGCCATTCTGTCTGGCACGTCTATTTCTCTGCATGCGTAAATTGATCAACTCCTGCTAACTTGGATTACCTCTTAGGCACCCATAGTACCTGTCATTCCCTCCACCACCTAGTCATATACCTCAACACACATAACCTCTTTTGAATACAGCTTTACCAAATTAACCAGGAACATCATTCAATGTAGAAACTTCAGTGCATTGCAACTACCCTCTTTTCCTCACACAAGTGAAACTCTACGCATAATCTCAACATTCGTTATACTATTCAGTCTCAGTCCTTAATCTCAAGTCATCTACCTGTGTATGTTGCATAACATTTCCCATCCTTTTTTCTAGATACTGATCTGATGTTCTTCGTGTTTCACTGTTGCAGTCATCACTTTTGGGTTATCTGTTTGCAGTAGCCCTCAAGTCGACCTGATCAGTAAAGTCTTGGGTCCTGCATCGGTTGCTGTCCCTTCTTCCATGACGGCAGGTCGTCAGGGGTGTAAAATATGCAGCTGATGCCATTACATCACCTTTTCTTGCCAAGTGGTGCCCGAAGCAGAAGCAGTTCGCAAGTGCCGGTCGGCAGACTACTGAAATTTTCGTCTTCAAGTTTCAGAACCGAAGTCTTCAACTAAAGCTAAGTACCCCATTGGGGAATTTTTTTCTTGCTCCTCACCGATGTCGGTAAAAGTTAATAATTGCATTACTTGTGTAAAGCAAATACCTCATAAAGATTTTAATTCGTACTGTATTTCTTGCCTAGGCCCTGACCACAACGTACCTTGCTGTCGGTTTTGTGCTTTATTTAATCAACGCACTAATCATCGTCTGTATATGTTCGCCTCTAAATATTTTGGTTCTCTGCTTGATTATCCAGAAATGTCATCAGTTAGCCATCTGACTACCAGGATTCCAAAAAAATGCAATGATAAAGACAGAGACAGGCCACCGAGGTCCAAAACTGCTGACTATGCTTCTAAGCCAGTCGCCAGTCCACTGGTACTCAGTGAGGCGTTTTCGCAACCCCTGATACCTGCTACTTCTGATTCACAGGCCTCTACTGAGACCCATTCAGAGTCCGGTATGCTGCGAGATGCTTCAACTATGGACCCTACGGATGTCTCTACCTTGGATGGGTCCGGAGCCGCTGTGCAGGCACCAGCTTCTGAGGGTGTATTCAGGCCTACAGACTTGCATATTAAACCGATGCCTCCTCCTTTTAAGCCTAAATCTCGAACCATGCCTGAAAAAAACAATGCCCAGGCTGCATGCTCAGGGCTCTATGCCTAAAAAACAAATAAGAATGGCTGAAGTTCTTATAACTTTAATCAGGGGAAGCCAGCCAGCCTCCCCCTTCTAAGAGACATAGGACTGAAGTTGTTTATGAATCTTCTGACCAGGATTCTGATTTTTCTGATTCTTCTGATATGGATTTGCCCTCATCTACTTATGAGGATTCTGATGCAGAGGACTCTATTCCCTCTGCTTGGTGAAACCTTACATACTCTAAGGGAGCATTTCCACTGGGAAAGCCAGGATTTTTCTGATTCCAAAAAGAGGCTTAGGGATTTCTTACTCCTGCCTCAGCATAGGCCTTTAGCTATTCCTCCTGTACTACACATTGTTGACGATGCTTTCTTGGAATCTAGTTTGGCCCCTGATTCCTTGCCTCCTGCTCCCAGAAAACCAGACATATACTACAGGGTTCCTGATTCCCACAAGTTCCTTTTTAAAAATCATATTGCGGATCCAAAGACTATTTCACAGGGGCCCAAGGGCATTAAGGCTTCTACTGCTAAAAATCCTACCCCTTCTGTTAGAGACTCCAGATAGCTGAATAGATGGGGTAAGAAGGTTTACACTTCTGCAACCTTGGCCATTAGGGCTTTAAACTGCCAGTTTTATATGTTAAAGTATCAACAACATGTTATTGGATTGCTTAAACAGAAAATTATGTTGATTCCTGACTGCGGAAAATAAAGAATTACAGGATTTAATGCATTCTGCTGAAAAGGTTGGAAAACATACTTTGCAATGCAGATTTGATTATTCAGAGGCCTCTTGCAGGGCTACTGTTACTGGGTCAGTGCTCAGAAGGCATGCTTGGCTCAAGGAGCAATCTTTACCTGATCATGTTAAAGCCAAGTTGTTGGATGCTCCCTTAAACCAGGACCGCCTGTTTGGCAACAAAGCTGAGGAAGTTCTTAAAAAGATGCAAGATAAAGCTAAATCTATGCAGACTGTTAAAGATTTCTTACAAGTTCAGCCTCCTAGATGTAGTAGGCACTGGCCCTCTAAAAATTGGTCCTTTCCAGACCCTTTCAGGTCTTCTGAAGCCAAACCCCAGACATAGCAGAAACCCCAGGTTTCAGTCCCAAGGGACTCACAAGACTAAGCAGTGGGGGGTTTTCGCTCCCAAGTCAGGGAGTAGTAAGACTTCCCCCTTTGGAAAACAGTCTCAATGACTTGCTCCTAAAACTTCCAAGCACTTCACAACTGAATGCTCCTTTAGGCGGAAAGATTGGTATGCAGGCCAAAAACTGGGAATTCATTACCCAGGACAAATGGGTTTTAAACGTAGTGTCCCAAGGATACAGATTTCACTTCCACTCCTTATCAACACCAAGCGGGTGGCCAGATCTACCCCTAAATCAGTGGGCAGAGGCCCAGAAACAAGTACTCTGTCCCTTAAGCATGGGGGCTATTCAGTTGGTACCAGAAGAAGAAAAGGGACAAGGGTTCTATTCAAGACTTTTCCTGGTACCCAGAAAAGGAAATACATGGCGTCCTATTTTGGACCTTTCTACTCTAAATACCTTTGTGGTGATTCCAAAATTCAAGATGCTGACTCTTCACCAGCTGCTTCCTATGCTAGGCAAAGATGCATGGTTGGCAACACTAGACTTAAAAGAAACATATCTGCACATCCCTATCAGCTTCTGCTCTCCAAAGTACTAATAAGGATCAAACAAGACAAACCAAGGACGATTTTGATTGCACCAGACTGGCCATGCTTCAAAGAGGGCTACATGCACTATCAATTCTCTGCACTGCCCTTTGGTTTATCTACTGCGCTCAGGGTATTCACAAAGTGCCTAGCTCCAGTCATTGCATTCTGCAGGCAAAGAAATATTCAAATATACCCATACCTAAGACGATTGTCTAATTCAAGCAGAAAACCGGGACATACTTTTGAATCATCTGGCCTTTGTTCAAAGGGTACTGACTTGTCTGGGGTATACCATAAACAAAAAGAAATTACACCTGGTGCCCTGTCAATAAATTGTATTCCTGGGAGCAAGCTTGAGTACAACTTCCCAGATGGCTTTCCTCACGCTGGAGAAACGGATTCATTTGACATCCTACTTCAAACAAGTGGCCACAAAAACCCAGTTTATCTGCAAGGCAATTTCTGCAAGTCTTGGGGTTCATGGCCTACTGCATTCTTCTAATTCCATATGCAAGGCTGCATATGAGGAAACTGCAATGGTATCGCAAAAGTCTATGGTGTCAACATTCACAGGATCTAGAAGCAATAATTCCTATCTTACCTTGCCTACGCCTAGAGTTCCTTTGGTGGGCAGAGGCCTGCCACCAAAACAGGGGACTACCTTTCACACTACTCCCTGCCGCCCAAACCTTAACAACAGATGCATCAGACTATGCATGGGGGGGCCCACCTGGCAGGGAAGTGCATTCAGGGCAAATGGAACCCAAGTCAAATCCACCTGCATATCAATCAAAAAGAAATGTTAGCTGTACAGAATGCTCTGACAGCCTTTAAGGACCACATTCTTCCAGGACAATTAATGATAAAGACGGGCAACACCACTGGTGTGTGGTACATAAGCAGGGGGGTACACATTCTTACCCCCTCTGCAGACTAGCCATGGCATTGTGGAACACAGCCCTGAGCTGTCAAGTACATCTACAAGCTCAATTCCTGCCAGGAAAGCTAAATACACTGGCAGACAAACTAAGCAGAAACCTCCTGGACCCACACAAGTGGAAACTGGAACCAAGGATTTTCAACATGTTGACAAGCAAATGGAGGAGTCTAGATATAGACCTGTTTGCCTCCCCTCCAGAACTGTGAGTTGGACAAATTCTGCACAAGGACTCCCCACAAACAAGCTTGGAAAGTGGATGCACTGTCCTTCAGCTGGAAAAACCTATCAGTTTATGCCTTTCCTCCTCTGCCTCTGCTCTCCAAAGTACTACTAAAGATCAAACAAGACAAACCAAGGAAGATTTTGATTGCACTAGACTGGCCACACCAACATTGGTACCCCCTCTTGCGCAGTGTGTCACTGTTGGCCCCATGGCACCTGCCTTAGACTCCTACTCTATTGTCTCAGCTGGAGAACCAAATTCTGCACCCTCAACTTCAAACACTGAATGTAGCAGCCTGGCTAATTACATAATTTCTCCTTTACCATCCCTCAGTAAACCAGTGATGGATATCATTTTAGAGGCAAGGATGCCTAGTACTAGAAAGTCTTACGCTGAAAAATGGAAAAGATTCTGTGTCTGGAACCAGTCTCAAGGGATGTGCACAGCAGTGCCTAATTTACCTCAGGTTTTACAATACTTAACTGAGATGCTTCATAAGGGTCTGTCTTTCTCCTCCATCAAAATTCACGCCTCAGCCATCTGAGCTCCTTATAACACAGAACCACCCCTCTTCTTTCATCCACTGCTTAAGCAGTTCCTCAGAGGGGCCAAGAATCTACGACCAACCAGAAGAGCTCCAACTCCAGCCTGGGACCTCAACTTTGTATTGGAAAAGCTCACTGTTCCACCTCTTGAGCCAGCTGCCACTGCGGACTTAAAATTCTTTTCTTGGAAAACCGCTTTCCTTTTAGCAATCACTTCAGCAAGAAGGGTATCTGAATTACAGACCCTCATGGCATTTGAGCCTTTCATCATCTTTCATGCGGACAGGGTATCCCTCAGGACCAATCCCTCCTTCATGCCCAAGGTGGTATCCATTGTGGCCCTTAATCAGTCCATACATTTGTCAACCTTCTTTCCTAATACACAGAACAAATGGGAACAGATTCTGCACTCCTTAGACATGCACAGACAATTTAGATTCTACTTAGAACTAAACCTCAGGAAATCTGCAGGGGGGGCAACTTCAAAGCAAACCATTTACAAATGGATAGACCGTTGCATTCATTTCTGCTACAAACACCATGGAAAGCCTATCCCACAGGGGATCAGACCCCACTCTACCAAGGCTGCATCTACCTCTACAGCCATTTTCAGAGGCATCCCTACAAGGGACATCCTAGAAGCCACTACCTGGATTTCTGTACATACTTTCACCAAGTATTACCATCTGCCAATCTTCTCTAAATCCAGAGCTGGTTTTGCCACTGCAGTCTTGCAGGGCCATTTAGCTGGTCCTAATTTTATTTAAATTCCGCCTCCCATCCTTAGCTTTTGGAATCTACCCAAAAGTGATGACTGCAACAGTGAAACACAAAGAACATAGTACAGTTGTGTACACTTACCATAAATGTAGATGTTCGAGTATATTCACTGTTGCAGTCCTGGTTACCCTCCCTCCAGCCCCCTTCTTATTTTGTATATCTCTACTTTCCTTTGCTATCTTCAAAAGCTTTTTGGTGTATTTACTTTTTTATTGGAGGTATAACCTTGTATAATTATAGATTTAATTGCTTCCCATTAGGGGGGCACCTGACATCTGGGGCAAGAAAAACTGATGTAATGGCGTTGGCTGCATGTTTTATACCCCTGACGTCATGGAAAAAGGGACAGCAACCGACGCAGGACCCAAGGCTTTGTTAATCAGGCCGACTGAGGGCTACTGCAAGCAGATAACCCAAAAGTGATGACTGCAACAGTGAATGCACTCTAACATCTACATTTATGGTAAGTGTACACAGCTGTACTTTATCTTCCATATACATTCATTCCTACAAAGTCAGCCACACATTTCCGTTTCCCTGTTCCACATCTTATACCTGTGTGTTTAATACAACATACTCTCTCCACACATTTTTTCCCACTAACAGCTTATCACCCAACTAATTTGCCCTGGATACTTCCTTGCCCTTAGTTACTTAGCCTTCATGCTGCTGCTAACTATTCTAGTGGCTAGATTATTCTTCTCCCATAACTCCCAATAATTAGAATCCTGAATTCATGTCTCCTCAAATAAAATCACCCACTACTACAACAGCATCTATAACAATTCACTTAATTTCTTTCCAAACTCTCCATTCTACTAACCTTATCTACTACAAACCCCCTCACGTCTGCCCATATTCTTAACCTCATTTAAGTGGACATCCCCCAATCTTCCATATTAAATTTCTGCAAATGAATTCCAATACACAAGTGGCCATTAAGCTACCAAAGTACACCTTCATGCTCATACTTTTTCTAAGGGTGAACATCACATCTAACCACAGTTCTGCGCTCATTTATTCTGGTTTATTTTTTATTACACTTTAATAACCAGGTAAGTGGACTGATCATCAAACTCTTTACCATCCCTGACCCTGGCCACTTGGACAGAAGGAATACATTTTTAAATTATATTAAAAAAGTAAAATGCAGTGAGCAGGAAATTTACATTAAATGAAGAGATCACATTTCCAAGGTGTCTGGAGAAAGAAAAAGATTAAATTAAGGAAATGAGTATATTTTAAATGTGTTAGACAATGAAGCTGTTATTGTACAATGAGAAGTGTGACAAATCCCGCATTGATAATAAAGCTTTAGCAGTTAAGATAAGTAGAAGTAATTGGACATGATTAGCCATTATCTAAGATGTGTGGGCCGCTAATTTGGTGAGGTGTTCTTTTACCCTTTTAAAATTAGGCAAAGACTTTTTCATTACTGCACAGTCTTAAAACAGACTCAATTTGTACCTTCATGTCACAGTTTAAAAATGAAACAACAAGCCTTCCATTCATTGATCCTTTCCAGATTATAACTATGTCTTTAAACACTAGACTAAGGAGCAGAAATGGTGAAGGCATACTACTTCTGTTCCAGTCTTACCTAAATGTTCAGCTACTGCCATAAGCAAATGCCACTTCAGGCTTAATGCCAAACTGGCTTTCAGTCAAAATCGTGTCCTCCAATACCACCCTTCACAAAGCTGTTACAGACTTACCACTTTTGTCATCAATGACTAAAGTCCAAAATCTAATGAACAATGTTACCTCCTTCACTGACAGATTTAAAAGTATTCTGAATCTAGCTAATTTTAATTTAAAATGATTTAGCCCACTCAAAAATGGCATCTCCATATTATTGGCTGATCCGAATCTTGTGCATTTGAAACAAAAACCCACTCAACCCAACTGAAAATTGTCAGACCACTCTTTGTTAGACTTGTAATAAAAAAATCCATGTGTTTTCACACCTCTCACTGTCCACTCTCCTGCCTTCCATAACCACTGTCTCATTGTACCTGCCCAGCTTCTCTAATATCTTCCTTCCTAAACTCGTCTCATTTAGGTCGAAGTTTCAGTGTAACATCAGCAGACAAGTCTTTCTTCTAAGCCTGGGAGTGGTCAATAAAATTGAACTCTATTGATCCCAACTATACTGCTGATTTGCTTAACAGTGTATTAGTAAGTCTACAGGGCGCATTCTTTCCATTACTGTTAAAACTCCACAAATAGATTCATAATCACTGACTAACACTTGACCTAAAAGCTATTTTGAAACCTGTAGATAAAGCCTGGTATGACTGGAAAATTAGCCCCACTCCACTCACAAATATACATTTCATCCAGCTCCTCAAACTTGCTAATCAGTAAGATAACATAAATGTAAATCAATAAAAATAAAATAAGGTCTTGCACTACTGGAGTACTTTCTGTGGATTTAAACCATGTTTCGTTAAAGGCACAGTTGTCTAAATTTTCCAGAGTGAGGCAAGCTTGTAGGGTGTGGAATTTCTTGTTTAGGCTTCTAGCATTGAACAGTAACACTTAAGTTTCTTGGGTTTTATTGGCACTGTTCGTAGGTTTGGCAGTTTGGCCTTGTCTAAAAAGGGCAGTAAAGGGGTGGATATTTGGAAGCCTAGGGGAGATAGGTGCAGTCCATCCTTTGCAAAGCAACGTGGTTTGCTAACCATGTATTCCCATGCTGACAAATATAGAGTCCCCCCTGGAAAGACATCAGAAGCTAAATCAATTATTGAAGCCAGTCATGTTTTTTTCTTACTGTTGGATCATCCTTGGTGTAGGTAGAATGCTTCTCAATGCAAGGCACATTCCTGCCTGAGACACGTATTCAAAGAGATCAACAATGTCTCTCTTCATGTAGTCCAGGGAAGTAAATTTCAGGTTATTAGTGCACACATGGACTATGATAGTATCATTCTGGTACCTCTCTTTTATATGATCCTAATAATTCTAACTACTGGCTGGAAAACACAGAGCAATGTCTCCTTTGCCTGACCCTCTGCATGCTTCTGTATGACCTCATTCCCAGCTAGACTGCATATGAATCCCTAAGATGGATTTGCATTTCCCGGTGTGTCTGAATGTAAGTAATGTAGTCCAAAGTTTTTTCCAAGGTTCACCCCTTGTAGGAGGACATTACCAGCACTTTCTCCTTTTATTAATTTCTCAAAGTCTTTTGGGTTTCTAATACCATGGTAGGAATGGACCCCATTCCTAAGTCAAAGTACGATTAAAATTTTTGAAAGTAGTATTCTTTCGATTTTTGATGTCAGCCAGAAGTGCTCTTCGCAGCTCCCACAATGTGCCCAGTAATGATTCCTTCTGCAACTTGTACGGATTTCCATGTATTTGTAACATATCTAAATATGATTGTAGATTCTTTTTTTATAAGACCTGTTGCTCCTTTTACAATTGGAACTGTCTGGGGAACTGTCTTCCCCATTGCTCTCATTTCTGCCTGCAAATCCTGATATTTTATGACTTTGTGTCTCTTTGTACGCAAGACACTGTAGTCACTAGGTGTAGCGATTGCAATGATCAATGCTACTTTTGTCTTCTTTTCATGGACCACTATATCTGTTTTTCTCGCATCAGTCTTTTGGACTGTTGGTAATGGGTGATCCCATGTAATGTAGACGTCATCATTTTCTATGATGCTTTGTGGCTCATGTTTTCAGTATTTTTCATCCACTTTAGTACTGTAATGTTTGCACAATCCCCAGTGCAACATTCTTGCCACATTATTATGCCTTTCAGTATACAGTCTTTCTGCCATTAGTATGTCAGAACCAGCAGCAAGGTGTGCAACTGTTTCCAATTCTATTTTACAAAACCTACATTTGGCTGTTTCTCCCACATGTTCAATGGACTTTGTATACCAACGTGTATGTAGCCTACTGTCTTGGGTCATCAGTAGTAACCTTTCGTCTTTTGGTTTGAATTCACCTCTCCTTTGATCCTGATCAACATGAGGTTCTTCCAGGACATTTCTATACTTGCAACTGTATTTATGCATGTTCCGCATTTCTTGCCTTCTCATCTGATCTTTCAGCTTGCATTCTTTCTTTTGTTTTTTTTTGGCACATTATTGTTGCCTGATTTTTACCTACTTCTGGTTTGATTTCTATTCCCTCTTGACACAGATATGCTTCTGCTAAACTAAGCAGGGAAATCATCTTAGATTTATTCTCCTCATGTTTCAAAACTTTCACTATGTTTGGGTCTTATGAGGTCAGCAGATAGGTATGCAGTCCCATGATTGCATATCTATACAAGTGTTCAATTTCAAGGCGGCCCGTACCTTCTTCGGAATGTTGAATATGTAATCGTGGTATGCACTGATTTTTATAAATCATTTCATGAGCATGAAGCATCTTTCTTGTTTACCTATCTAATCTATCCAACACCTTTTGGGGCTAGTCAATTATTCCAAAACTGTAAGTTAGGACAGAAAGAGCAAATTGGTTTATAGCTTGAATTTTGTTCCTAGATGTCAGCGCTGTTTTCAAGATTAATTTAAGTCTTCTAAAATATTCCTTATTAAGTTTTATTTACATTTGTTCATATTTTATTGTTGATCCTTTATCAGTTCTCAAATATTTCTACACTTTCTCAAGTTCTTTTATATCACATTATTGTCCCAAACTGAGGTTTTCTTGGTGCTGCAGCTTTCCGGCATTAAAGGTTGCTTTTGCACATTTGCCAAGATGACATTCTTGTACGATCTGAAAAAGTTGTGACTACTTGCAGTTGTGCGTTCAGTTCCTCATCTGATGAGCTACACAGTTTTAAATTAGACAAAGAGAAGATGAGATTTACACTTTGTTTTCTAGGAGCCAAATTATAGCCATTTCCTTATCTGTTAAACAGACAACTTAATGGGTTAAGGGCAAGGCAAAACAGCAACGGTGACAGTCACCCTGGAATGTCCCCCTTTGGATTTGTATCCCTGGAATAATAATTTGTCCTTTATTATGGCTTAACTGCGAAGTGATTTGCCACTGTTTTATTGTTGCTGTGATGTAGTTTATCAGTGTAGGGTGTATCTTATACATTTGTAAGCACTGTTTTATCCAGGAATGTGTGATACTGTCCGATACTTTTTTTGTAGTCATTCCATGCCATATTTAGATTCTTCCCCTTTTTACAGTTTTCCACTATGACTTTAACAACAAATGATCCTTTGTTCCATGTGACTTTCTTTCATTGCCCTTTTTTTCTGTTGCCATGAGATTTCTTCTAAACGACTATAAACTCTGTCGGTATCAATTCCATTGTATAGTTTATACGTCGCTGGAAGGCAAGTTATTGGCCTATCATTTTTAGGGTAGCTTGCAGTTTCACTCTTAAGTAGCATTGTTTTTCCTGTTGCTCACCAGGTTGGTGTCTAGGGTGCGCATATAATTAGATGTTCATCGTGTTACACTGCTGCAGTCATTACACTTGGGTTATCCTGCCATCAGGCGGTCCCGCAGTCGGCCAGAGTTCCAAAGTCTTGGTCCGGCGTCAGTTGCTGTCGCTTCTTCCCTGACATCAGTGCGCCAGGGGTATATAAGATGCATCCAACGCCATTTTCTTCAGTCTTTCTTGCTGCGCGGTGCCCGAAGCAGAAGCAGTTCGCAAGTGCCGGTCGGCCGACTCCTGAGATTTTCGAAGTCGAATTTCAGATCTTAGGTCTTAAATAAAGCTAAGTACCCTGTTGGGGAAACTTTTTTCTTGCCTCAGACCGATGTCAGAAAAAGTTAATAATTGTATTTCTTGTGGGAAGCTCATAAGGACTTCCACTCCTACTGTATTCTATGCCTAGGCCCTGATCACGACGTCACTAGTTGTCAGTTTTGTGCTAGATTTAACAAACGCACTATAAAAAGATGTTTTGATTTTGCTTTGCACTACTTTGGCCGAAGGTTTGATTATACTATGCCGTCGGATCAACAGACGACCGCAGTACCGAAAAAACGCAAAGACAAGGATAAAGACAGGCATCCGAGGTCCAAAACCGATGACAAAACCTTTTCTAGGCCAGACGCCGGTTCTCCGTGAGGTGCTTTCGCAGCCCCTCACACCCGCTACCTCAGAGCCACAGGCCGCCTCCGACTCCCACGTGGAGACAACTAGGCCTCTGGAAACTCAAGGTATTGGGCCTACGGGAACTAATCCCTCAGATGGGTCCAGAGCTGCTGAGCAGGCATCTGCTTCTGAGGGTGTTTTCAGACCTTCACAACTTGCAATTAAAGCAACAGCCAAGACAAAAGTACCATTAAAGACAGAAGAAAGTACAGCATTCTCCTGGACAGTCCTCCATGCCTAAGAAACAGATGCTTAAAATGGCTGAAGACCTCATTACTGTAATCAGGGGTTCCCATCCCCCTCCTGAGAAAAGGCCTAGGCAGGATACAGACTATGATTCCTCTGATCAGGTTTCCATTTCCTCTAATTCCTCTTCAGACCAGGGATACTCTCTACCCCCCCCCCCCCCTATGAGGACTCTGATGCTGGAGAATCTATCCCTTCAGCCTCTCCTCCTGAGGATTATTCTTTTGGGGAAACTTTACATACCATGAGGGAGCATTTCCATTGGGAAAGCCAGGATTACTCAGAATCCAAGAAAAGGCTCGGGGATTTCCTTTTATTGCCTCAGCACAGGCCCCTGGCTATTCCGCCTATGCTAGATATTGTGGATGATGTGTTCTCTGAATCCAGCTTATCTCCTGATTCTTTGCCCCCTGCACCAGGCAAGCCAGATAGGTATTATAGAGTCCCTGACTCTCACAAGTTTCTTTATAAAAACCCTTCTGCTCATCCAGAAACTATTTCCCAGGGTCCAAAAGGGGTTAAGGCTTCCATTGCAAAAAATCCAGTACCTTCTGACAGAGATTCCAGAGCTTTGGATAGATGGGGGAAGAAAGTATACACTTCTGCAACTTTAGCAGTAAGGGCTTTAAATTGCCAGTTTCACATGCTTAAGTACCAACAATATTTAATGGCTCAGTTAAAACAGAAAATGCTTGCAATCTCAGAAGCTCCTGATTGCAAAGAAATGCAGGATTTATTGCATGCAGTTGAACAGGTGGGAAAACATACTCTGCAATGTGATTTTGATTCTTTAGAGGCTTCTTGTAGAGCCGCAGTTACAGGTTCTGTGATTCAAAGACATGCTTGGTTAAAAGAACAGAGTTTACCTGATCATGTTAAGGCAAAACTATTGGATGCTCCTTTACAGCATGATACCTTGTTTGGTGTTACGGCGGAAGAGGTGTTAAAGAAAATGGAGGATAAAGCTAAATCTATGCAAACGTCAAGGATTTCTTACAGGTACAGCCACCTCGATTTAGCAGAAATTGGCCAACAAAGAATTGGACCTTTCCAGTGTCAGGCCACAGAGAGGCAGATACAGACGCCCAAGAGGCAGATCTCAACCCCAAGGCTCAAACAGACGACAGTGGGGCACCTCAACCCCAAAAGGAGGTGAGGACAAGTCTCAACCTTACAGGAAACAGTCACAATGACTTTCCCCTTCGTACGCCAAGCACTTCCCTTTTGGAAGCCCCCTTAGGGGGAAAACTACTACTTTTTTCTCAAAACTGGCAAACAATCACTATGAACAATGGGTTCTGAATATTGTGTCTCAAGGTTACAGGTTCCACTGTCATACTTTACCAAGGCTAAAAGGAATGCCAGACCTGCCACAAAATCAATGGGCAGAGGCACAAAAACAATTTCAGCCCTTATGGACATGAGAGCTATTCAGAAAGTACCACAACAAGGACAAGGATTTTACTCAAGACTCTCCCTGGTCCCCAGAAAGGACAAGGCCTGGAGGCACATACTAGACCTTTCAATTCTAAATACTTACCTGGATGTTCCGAAATTCAAAATGTTGACATTACAGCAGCTTCTACCCATGCTGGGCAAGAAGGCTTGGCTTGCTACTCTGGACCTCAGAGAGGCATACCTGCATGTCCCTATCAGACAGAATTGCAGAAGATACCTCAGATTCAAGGCTGGTACAATGCACTACCAATTCTGTGCACTGCCCTTTGGCTTGTCTACTGCGCCCAGGGTCTTCGCCTGGCACCAGTAATTGCATTTTGAAGACAAAAAGGAGTTCAAATATATCCATACCTGGACAACTGCCTCATTCAAGCAGAGACAAAGGACATTCTTCTACTGCATCTGGCATTTGTAAAAAGGTTGCTAATTTCCCTAGGGTACACAGTAAAGAAGTCAAAACCAGTGCCCTCACAACAGATTATATTACTGGGTGCCAGCTTAAATACAACGGCCCAGATGGCTTACCTCACGCCAGACAAACAAGTTCAACTAGCTCAATATTTTCAATTTCTGGCAAAAAAGTCCCATCTCCCTGCAAGAAAAATTCTGCAGGCCCTGGGATTCATGGCATCCTGCATACTACTAATACCATATGCCAGACTGCATATGAGGAAATTACAATGGTACCTAAAAGTGTTTGGACTCAACACACTCATAGTTTAGAAGCAGTAATTCCAATGATTCCCTGCCTACAACAGGAGTTTCGATGGTGGGCACAGGCATGTCACCTAAAGGGTCAGCCTTTTACCCTACCCACAGCCAAGCAGACTCTAACAACAGATGCTTCGGACTACGCCTGGGGAGCACACATGGCAGGAAAATGCATTCAGGGCAAGTGGACCACAGACCAGATGCAGCTTCACATCAATCAAAAAGAGATGTTGGCTGTTCAAAATGCCCTAACAGCTTTCAAGGACCTTCTGCATCCAGGACAACTATTATTAAAGACAGACAACACCACAGTAATGTGGTACAGTAATGTGGTACATAAACAAGCAAGGGGGCACTCATTCTTATCCCCTATGCAGGCAAGCCATGACCTTGTGGAACACAGCTCTAACGTATCAAGTTCACCCGCAAGCAGAATTCCTGCCAGGATAGAAAAGTACTCTGGCAGACGATCTAAGCAAAAATATCCTGGACCCACATGAATGGAAATTGATTCCACAAATCTTAAGCATGGTAACGCAAAAATGGGGATGCCCAGACATAGATCTTTTTGCCTCCCCACTGAATTAACAACTACAAAAATTCTGTACAAGGACTTATCACAAACCAGCATGGAAAATGGATGCTCTTTTGTTCAGCTGGAGAAACCTAAAAGTTTATGCCTTCCCACCACTGCCTCTCCTTTCAAAAGTACTCCTAAAAGCCAGACAAGAAAAACCACAGATGATCCTGATTGCTCCAGACTGGCCACGCTAGCACTGGTACCCTACCTTAAGGAACTTAGCTCAAGGCCCACCTTGGATTTTGCCTCAAATTCCACACCTTCTGACTCAACAAAACAATCAGATCCTGCACGGTAAGCTCAAAACCCTAAACCTGGCTGCATGGCAGATTCATTAGTCAAACAGGCAACACCTCTCTCTAAAGCTGTTATGGATGTCATTTTGGAGGCCAGGAGGCCAAGCACCAGGAAAGCTTACTCAAAAAAATGGAAGAGATTCTGCACCTGGAACCAGGCTCAAAGCCTTGACTCTCTTGTTCCAAACATTCCTCAGATTTTACAATACTTAACTGAGATGCTGGACAGAGGCCTTTCCTTCTCGTCAATTAAGATCCACGCCTCTGCCATTTCAGCACATTACAATACAGATCCTCCTTTATTCTCTCATCCCTTGTTAAAGCAGTACCTCAGAGGGGCTAAAAACATAAGACCGCCCCGGAGAGCGCCAACACCAACTTGGGACCTTAATTTTGTTTTGGAAAAACTGACCCTGCCACCTTTTGAGCCAGCCAGTACTGCTGATCTAAAATTTTTATCATGGAAAACAGCTCTGCTCCTGGCAGTAACTTCAGCACGAAGAGTCTCAGAGCTACAGGCATTAATGGCTGTGGAACCGTTTATAATTTTTCATCAGGACAGGGTTTCTTTAAGGACAAACCCTACCTTTATGCCAAAGGTGGTATCCAGTGTGGCTCTTAACCAAACCATCCATTTACCAACTTTTTATCCAAACCCCCAGAATAAAGGGGAGAAACTTCTGCATTCTTTGGACATACACAGGCAGCTACACTTCTGCTTGGACAAAACAAAAACTTTCAGGAAAACTGAGCAACTGTTTGTAGCATATGCTGCAGGATCACAGGGCAAGGCTATCTCAAAGCAGACTATATCCAAATGGATAGGACACTGTATTCGTTCACACAGCATGGAAAATCAGTCCCAAATAACATTAGGCCACATTCCACCAGGGCAACAGCTACTTCAACAACCTTTCTCAGAGGAGTACCTACCAAGGAAATTTTGGAGGCTGCAACTTGGAGTTCAGTGCACACCTTTACCAAGCATTACCACCTGCCTCTTTACTCTAAATCCAGAGAAGGATTTGCCACTGCAGTTCTGCAGGGCCTCATAGCCAATCCTAACTCTTTATAGACCAACCACCCAACCTTAGCTTTGGGATTCTACCCAAGTGTAATGACTGCAGCAATGTAACACGATGAACATAGTACAGTTTTATACCTACCATAAATGTAGATGTTAGAGTGTTCACACTGCTGCAGTCCAGATTACCCTCCCTCCATCCTCTCTCAACTAACTGGACTTATCTATACCTTTCTACCCTATATTTGCTTGTAACTGAAGGTATTGTTTTTATTTTATATGTATATTTTTTATTAGCAATATGTATTGCCTACCTACTTGGGGGCACCTGACATCTGGGGCAAGAAAAACTGAAGAAAATGGTGTCTGATGCATCTTATATACCCCTGGCGCACTGACGTCAGGGAAGAAGCGACAGCAACTGACGCCGGACCAAGACTTTGGAACTCTGGCCGACTGCGGGACCGCCTGATGGCAGGATAACCCAAGTGTAATGACTGCAGCAGTGTGAACACTCGAACATCTACATTTATGGTAGGTACAAAATTGTACTTTCTTACTCATGACTAAGTCTTTGTGCAAAGATGTTAATACTTTTAACCAGAAGTTAGGTACTGCATCTGGGGCTGGGGTTTTCCATTTGGAGGCATTTCTTAACTTTGTTTCAAGCTTTCTGGCTGTTACTTCATCCCATTTCATATCCTATACCTTTGAACTTCTTATTCTTTCTTTTATTTCTTCTATCCATTTATCATCTTTGATGTGAAGTTGTTCAATCACATCTTCATTCTTACTGATGGGTTCGAAGCCGATCCCTCAGCTCTGAGTCAGCCAAATTGCAAAGCTCGAGTTCTCCAAACAGCTTGAGGCGGAAACCCTATCCCATGATGCTCCTCTACTTCCCTCGGATTTAGTTTGCCCGCTGCAACAGATTGAGCATATTCCTTCAGCTCAGGCCATTTTTGTTGTCAGTTAAGTAAAGTTTTCTTATTTGTTTCTTTTTCATCTTCTGTTGAGAATACTTTTTCCCTTAGCCGAAAGTTTGGCTTGTATTTACTTTACTTTCCCTGTTTTTGTGAGTAATTTACTGCGATTTCTGTTATTGGCGTTAGGCTGTTTTTTGTGCCTGCTTAGGCATTTTTGTACCCTATCCCCTCATAGCCAAGTTTAGGCTTTAGCCTCTTTACTTTAGCCGGTCAGGCTTAATTACTTAATTTATAGCCGAAGTTAGGCTGTATTTTCTTTAGAGTTGTTTAAATACAGATTGTTGAAGTAGCCAAGTTTGGCGCTGTGTAGTGTTTTGAATTGGATTGTGATCTATTATTTAGCCGGTAGGCTTCATTTTTTCTTTACAGCCTAGTTAGGCTTGCAACTTAGTGGATTTAATTAAAAGTTTCAGTGATTATTCAGTTGTTTACTGACATTGTCTAGTGAAATTTGGATTAACATGTCTGAAAAGGTAAAGTCGGGCTTCACGAAATGCCCCAAATGTAATCAGAAAATGTTTCTCACAGATGGTCATACCATCTGTGTTTATTGTCTAGAAGAGGTCCATCTTCAAGAAGTATGCTCTGTGTGCCACGGTTTTAGTACCAGGGATGTTAATCATGTTTCACTGTTGCAGTCATTACAATTGGGTTATCCTGCTGGCAGGCTACCCGCAGTCGGCCCGAGTTCCAAAGTCTAGGTCCGGCGTCGGTTGCTGTCGCCTCCTCCCTGATGTCAGTGCACCAGGGGTATAAAAGATGCAGCCAACGCCATTTTCTTCAGTCTTTCTTGTCGCGCGTTGCCCGAAGCAAAAGCAGTTCGCAAGTGCCGGTCGGCCGACTCCTGAGATTTTCAAATTCGAATTTCAGATCCAAAGTCTTCATTAAAGCTAAGTACCCCATTGGGGAAACTTTTTTCTTGCTCCAGACCGATGTCAGAACAAGTCAATAATTGTATTTCTTGTGGGAAGCAAATACCTGATAAGGATTTTCATTCTTACTATATTCCTTGCCTAGACCCTGACCACGACGTTGCTAGTTGTCGGTTTTGTGCTAGATTTAACCAACGTACTAATAAGCGTCGGTACGATTTTGCATTTCATTACTTTGGCAGAAGATTCAATTATATAATGACATTGGAACAGCCGACTACCGGAGTCTATAAAAAGCGCAAAGAAAAAGAAAAGGACAGGCATCCGAGGTCCAAAACCGACGATGAGGCTTCCTCTAGGCCTGTCGCCGGTTCGCCAGTTCCCAGTGAGGTGCTTTTGCAGCCCTTGATGCCCGCTACCTCAGAGCCACAGGCTGCTTCTGACTCCCACGTGGAGCAGACACGGCTGCTGGAAACTCAAGGTATTGGACACTCGGAAACTAATCCCTCAGAAGGGTCTGGAGCCGCTGAGTAGGCATCGGCTTCTGAGGGTGTTTTCAGGCCTACACAGTTATATGTAAAACCAAGTTCAGCTTCAAAGGCAAAGACTAAAGCAGCTCTAAAGACAAACAAGTACAGCATTCTCCTGGACAGCCCTCCATACCTAAAAAATAGATGCTTAAAATGGCTGAAGACCTAATTACTTTGATGAGGGATTCCCATCCCCCTCCTGATAAGATGTCTAGGCAAGAGATAGAATATGAATCTTCAGATCAGGTTTCCATTTCCTCTGATTCCTCTTCTGAACAGGAATATACTCTACTCTTCCTCCCTATGAGGATTCTGATGCTGAAGAATCTATCCCTTCAGCCTCTCTTCCTGAGGATTATTCTTTTGGGGAGACCCTGCATACTATGAGGGAGCATTTCCACTGGGAGAGCCAAGATTACTCTGAATCCAAGAAGAGGCTCAGTGACTTCCTTTTATTACCTCAGCATAGGCCCTTTGCTATTCCTCCTGTTTTAGACTAGACATAGTAGATTATGTATTTTCAGAGTCCGGTCTGTCTCCTGACTCTTTACCACCAGCTCCTATTAAGCCAGACAGATACTACAGGGTTCCTGATTCACATAAATTTCTTTATAAAAACCTTGTTGCTGACCCAGAAGTTATCTCTCGGGGTCTCAAAGGGGTCAAGGCTTCCACTGCAATAAACCCTATCCCCTCTGATAGGGATTCAAGGGCCCTGGACAGATGGGGGAAAAAGATTTATACTTCTGCTACCTTGGCTGTAAGAGCTTTAAATTGTCAGTTTCATATGCTTAAATATCAGCAATATCTTATGTCACTGCTTAAACAGAAAATGTTGACAAATTCAGAATGTGCAGAAAACAAAGAAATGCAGGATTTATTGCATGCAGCTGAACAAGTGGGAAAGCATACTTTGCAATGTGGTTTTGATTCTCTAAAGGCCTCCTGCAGGGCCGCTGTTACAGGTTCTGTCATTAGGAGGCATGCTTGGTTAAAAGAACAGAATCTGCCCGATCATGTTAAAGCAAAACTATTAGATGCTCCATTACAGCATGATACCTAGTTTGGTGTTAAAGCAGAAGAGGTCTTGAAGAAAATGGAGGACAAAGCTAAATCTATGCAAACAGTCAAGGATTTCTTACAGGTACAGCCTTCCAGATTTAGCAGGAACTGGCCTACAAAGAATTGGTCCTTTCCAGTGTCAGACAGGCCACAAAGAGGCAGATACAGACGCCCCAGAGGCAGATCACAGCCCCAAGGCTCATACAGCCCTAAACAATGGGGTGCTTTTACCTCCAAAAGCGGAGAGGAAAAATCACAGCCATACAGGAAACGGTCTCAATGACTTTCTCCTGCTAGCACCAAGTTACTTATCTTCTGGCAGCTCCTTTGGGGGGAAAACTAGCACTTTTTTCACAAAATTGGCACATGATCACCCAGGACAAATGGGTCTTAAATATCGTATCACAAGGCTACAGGTTCCACTTTCACACCCAGCCAAGGCCAAACGGTATGCCAGACCTGCCACGCAATCAGTGGGCAGAAGCACAAAAACGAGTTTCAGCCCTCATGGACATGAGAGCCATTCAGCAAGTACCAGAGCAAGAGCAGGGACTAGGATTTTACTCAAGGTTATTCTTGGTGCCCAAAAAGGACAAAGCCTGGAGACCAATACTGGACCTGTCTATCCTAAACACATTCCTGGATATTCCAAAATTCAAAATGTTAACTCTGCAGCAGCTTCTGCCCATGCTGGGCAAGAAGGCTTGGCTTGTGACTTTAGACCTAAAAGAGGCATACCTGCATATCCCAATCAGACAATCATGCAGAAGATACCTCAGATTTATAGCCTGCTCAATGCACTACCAATTATCTGCACTGCCCTTTGGCTTATCTACTGCGCCCAGGGTCTTTACAAAATGCCTGGCACCAGTAATTGCATTTTGCAGACAGAGGAATACAAATATATCCTTACTTGGATGACGGCCTTATTCAAGCAGAGAACAAGGACATTCTACTACAGCATCTGGCATTTGTAAAAAGATTACTAGCAGGTCTAGGATACGCAGTAAACGAAAAGAAATCAAAACTCGTACCCTCTCAAGAGATAATATTCCTGGGTGCAAGCTTAAATACAACTGCCCAGATGGCTTATCTCACGCCAGACAAACACAGATAACTAACTACTTATTTCAAACTGTTGGCAACAAAGACCCAGTTATCTGCAAGAAAAGTTCTGCAGGCTTTGGGCTCCATGGCATCATGCATTCTGCTGATTCCATATGCAAGACTGCATATGAGGAAACTTCAATGGTATCTAAAAAGTGTTTGGACTCAAAATTGCCACAGCCTGGAAACCGTTATTACCCTCATTCCCTGCCTGCAACAGTAGTTTCGATGGTGGGCAAAAGCCTGTCACCACAACAAGGGACAGCCATTCACCTTACCCCACAGGCAGACATTGACAACAGATGCATCAGATTATGCCTGGGGGGCCCACATGGCAGGAAGATGTATTCAGGGCACATGGTTCGCAGGTCAAATGTATCTACATATCAATCAAAAAGAGATGCTAGCTGTTCAGAATGCCCTGACAGCCTTCAAGGATCTACTTCATCCAGGACAACTACTGATAAAGACGGACAATACTACAGTCATG
The DNA here is from genome assembly GCF_019279795.1 of Protopterus annectens. Lineage (NCBI taxonomy): Eukaryota > Metazoa > Chordata > Ceratodontiformes > Protopteridae > Protopterus > Protopterus annectens. Next base: position 672,233,245 of record NC_056726.1, on the reverse strand, counting down.
TGGTACATAAACAAGCAGGGGGGCACACATTCCTACCTCCTCTGCAGACTAGCCATGAACTTGTGGGACACAGCATTGACTTACCAAGTACATCTGCAAGCACAATTCCTGCCAGGAAGGATAAATACTCTGGCAGACAAACTAATCAGAAACCTAATGGATCCCCACAAGTGGAAACTGGATCCACAAGCCTTCAGCATGATAACAAGGAACTGGGGATGCCCGGACATAGACCTATTTGCCTCCCCTCACAACTGCCAACTACAGAGATTCTGGACAAGGACTTTATCACAAGCAAGCATGGAAAGTGGATGCTCTATCTTTCAGCTGGAAAAACCTAACAGTATATGCCTTTCCTCCTCTGCCTCTCCTCCCCAAGGTACTCCTCAAGGTCAGACAAGAGAAGCCAAAAATGATACTGATTGCCCCAGACTGGCACCGCCAGCACTGGTACCCAATCCTAAAGAGCTTGTCTCAATGCTCAGCTTGGACATTACCTCAAATTCCTCACTTATTGACCCAATAAGACAGATACTGCACAGCCAACACAGGACCTTAAACCTGGCAGCATGGTGGATAATGTAGCTATTCGACACACCTCTCTCTAAAGCAGTGATGGATGTTATTTTGGAGGCCAGGAGGCCTAGCACCAGCAAATCTTATGCAGAAAAATGGAAGAGATTCTGTGCTTGGAACCAGGCACAAGGTATTGACACGATTGTTCCACATATTCCTCAGATTTTGCAATACTTCACTGAGATGTTGGATAAAGGCCTTTCCTTTTAATCAATTAAAATTCATGCCTCTGCCATTTCAGCCCATTACAATACAGAACCACCTATTTTTTCTCATCCATTACTAAGGCAGTACCTTAGAGGGGCCAAAAGCATAAGACCCCCAAGGAGAGCACCAATACCTGCATGGGACCTCAACTAGGTCTTGGAAAAACTCACACTGCCTCCGTTTGAGCCAGCCTCTGCAGCTGATATAAAATTCTTATCCTGGAAAGCAGCTCTGCTCCTAGCAATAACCTCCGCTAGACGAGTCTCAGAGGTACAGGCACTCATGGCCTTTTATCACTTTCCATCCTGACAGGTTTTCTCTGAGGACAAACCCTACATTTATGCCTAAGGTAGTGTCCAGTGTGGCCCTTAACCAAACAATTCATTTGCCTACCTTTTACCCAAACCCACAGAATAAGGGTGAGAGATTTCTGCATTCTTTGGGCATTCACAGGCAGTTACGCTTCTACTTAGACAGAACCAGAGCTTTCCGAAAGACTGAACAACTTCTAGTGGCATATGCTGCAGGATCACAAGGAAAGCCTATCTCAAAGCAGACAGGTCACTGCATTCATTTCTGCTATTCACAGCATGGCAAATCAGTGCCTAAGGGCATTAGGCCTCATTTTACCAGAGCAGCAGCCACTTCAGCAGCCTTCCCCAGAGGAGTACCAACCAAAGACATCTTAGAGGCTGCAACTTGGAGTTCAGTGCATACTTTTACAAAGCACTATCACTTGCCTCTCTACTCTAAATCCAGGGCAGGCTTTGCCACAGCAGTTCTGCAGGGCCTGATAGCCTCTCCTAATCCTTTTTAGCACCAGCCTCCCAACCTTAGCTTTGGGATTCAACCCAATTGTAATGACTGCAACAGTGAAACACGATGAACATAGTACAGTTGTGTACCTACCATAAATGTAGATGTTCGAGTGTATTCACTGTTGCAGTCCAGGTTACCCTCCCGCCATCCCCCTTTTATTTGCTGGGATTTATCTGTACTTCTCTATTCTATACAACCTATGTGGTGTATTTGCTTGTAGATGAAGGAAAAGTTGTTTTTTGTGTATGCATGCTTATTGGCATAATTTAGCTTACCATTTTAGGGGCATCTGACATCTGTGGCAAGAAAAACTGAAGAAAATGGCGTTGGCTGCATCTTTTATACCCCTGACGCACTGACGTCAGGGAGGAGGCGACAGCAACCAACGCCGGACCAAGACTTTGGAACTCAGGCCGACTGCGGGTAGCCTGCCAGCAGGATAACCCAATTGGAATGACTGCAACAGTGAATACACTCGAACATCTACATTTATGGTAGGTACACAACTGTACTTTCTGGCATAGAGAAAAAGGAAGTTAGTGGAAATGGTCCTTACTAAGTCCTACTTTCAGTCAGACTTGGGCTCTGCTCCTCAGAAAAAGCCAAAACCTACTTCTTCCACTTCTGTCTCTGCTTCAGAGTCGAAAGGCTTTTCCACTCCGAAGGTATTAAGGAAGGTGTCTGACTCGGCTTCACAGTTAGCGGAGCCGACTGTTCACGTAGTGGGTAAGAGCTGGTCCCCAGTTTTGGATCCGGTGTTTCCAACCCTAAGGTCTCCAATTCTGGGTTCACCTGCTCCTTCCGTGGCCTCCTCTCGAGCTTCCAGACTGTCGGATTCGGATGTTAATCGTGTGGTGAGGAGCTTATTACAGAGTCCAGCGCTACCTAAAATTTTATTGGCTTAGACTCTGGCAGCTTCAGAGCCGATCAAGTCATCTACCCTGCTTGCTGTTCCTCCTCCTCCGATTCGGGTCGAACCTTCGGAGCCAGACGAAGCTGATCAGTTGATTGTGGAGCTGGCGGCGCCAACACCCATGTTTGACCTCTTGTCACAGACAACCCTGATGTCTTTGGCCCCGGCTACATACTCTGGGAGCCAACACTCGGCCTTCGATTCCAGGGAGAGGGCTCTTCCCCACGGGGCTTCGTCGTGGATAAGCTCGGCTCCCACCTTGGGATCAGAGCTGGCGGCTTTGGTGAGGGGTGAGTCCTTGATGTCTTCGGACCCGCGGGCTTCCTCGCATCGGAGCCATGGTGCCTTCGATACCATGAGAAGGATCTTGTCCTCCCTCCCCAGAAGCTCCCACTGAGGAGGACCCTAGGAAGAGAACATTTAGGAGGAAACATTTAGAGTCCCTTCAGGAATCTGTCCCGTCCAACACTGATTTGGAGGAATCAGAAGGGTCCCCAAGGTTTCCCTCTGAGGATGTATCTTTCGCAAATATCCTAGAGATCCTGATGCAGAGGGGCAACTGGCAGCCCATCAACCCTTCTAAGGATGAATTGGTGCTCCTGAAAGCTTTTGGGTCCCAATCCTCCACCTCTTTGGTATCTCCGCCCTTCGATGAGTTGATGGATCTTTTATCTCGAAGGGCATGGGAGTCGCCAGATACCATGGAACTTGTCCCTAGAAGACCAAACAAATGTATTTCTGCACCTCATGACAAGACTTTTTTCCAAGCCTATTCCTGTTGATGCCATGGTGGTTGCGGCATCCACTAAGAAAGAGATGTCAGAGACTTCTACTTCTGTCCGTCCTCCTAACAGAGAGTCTAGGATTATGGACAGATTTGGCAAGCGCATGTTCAGTTCTACTACATTTGCTCTTCGTTCGTTGAACTATCTAACTCACTTTACCAGGCTTCAAAGAGATCTCCTAAAAGAGCTTGGAGATTCTCTTCAGGGTGCAGTAGCAGATACAGTAGCTGATAAGGTGACATCTCAGCTTGCTACCCTTAATTCCATTGTCAACTCTTCCATGTGCATTGTATCTTACTCAGCTGATGGGATGAGTAGGGCAGCAGGTACAGGAATAGCTCTTCGGAGACATTCCTGGATGCGCTTGTGTTCTTTTGTGGAGCCTTTCAAATCATCCTTTGTGATGCCCCGTTTGATGGTTCCTCAAGTTTTGGACCTAAAGTTAGAGACCCTCACCAGATGTGAACAAGACGGAAAGACTCTATTTGGTGTAGGAGTCCATTTTTCCACATCTGCTAGACCTTATCCCAAAGGCCAGCAGGGTGGGAAAATGTGGTTTCACAAAGCCCAAGGAGCCTTTTTGGACACACAAGGTGAAACCCCCTCCAGGGGCAGAGGAGGGGGCAATAATGGAAGATGCCATCCACGCAGCAAAGGGGGTCCGCAGAACCAGGGTGACAGGGATCATTTCCGTGGGAAACCCTATCAACGCTCCTGAAAGGAGGCCTGCCTGTCCACCTCTGGAGGCAGTTGGGGACGTTTATCTTTGTACCTAGGCGCCTGGCTCAAAATTACAAAAGACAGCTGGGTACAAAGTATATTATCCAGAGGTTATACTATCCCCTTTCACTCATGCCCAAAACCATTAAGAAAGATCCCAGGCGTTCCACCTAGTCTTCGGGATGTAGCAACGATAGACATTCAAAAGCTGCTAGAAAAACAGTCATCCAGTCAGTCCCAGCAGACCAGAAAGGATCCGGAACGTACTCAAGATTCTTTTTAGTGCCAAAGAAAACAGGGGACTGGAGACTGACTCTAGATCTCAGCAGACTCAACAAATCTGTAGAAAAGACAAAGTTCCGGATGGTCATGCTTCAGTCAATACTCCCATTTTTAGGGAAAGACAATTAGATGTGCTGAATAGATCTCCAGGATGCATAGTACGGTATAAAGATGGCCAGGCCATCCAGGGATAGTCTGTGTTTTCGGGTGGGGACCAGTCATTACCAGTTTCGAGCCCTGCCCTTTGGTCTCACTACAGCCCCCAGAGTGTTTACCAAATGTATAGCAGTGGTTATGGCTCACCTGAGGCATCATGGAATCTGGGTGTTTCCATATTTAGACAACTGACTTCTTACCGCACCCACCAGGCATCATCTCATACAGGCAAGGGAAATTACCTTAGACCTTTAGACCTCTGCTCTCAACTGCGGATAGCAATAAATTCAGAAAAATCTGCCTTATCACTGTCGCAGCATACTGTCTTTATAGGAGCAGACTTAGACACTGTCAACATGTCCCTAAAACTACCTTGGGAAAGAATACTTATCCTTTGATAACAGATTCTGGACAGTCTCCCAAAGCAAAGAGCACCGGCATCAGAGATTTTCAGACTATTGGGCACCATGGCAGCAGCTATTATGGCAATACCTCTAGTGAGGTCACACATGCACATTCTTCGATGGCTACTATTCACACAGTGGACCTTTCAAGAATTATCTATGGATGAACTGGTTTGGATAACCAATTCATGCAAGAAGGATCTTCGGTGGTGGCTGACATCCGAATCGGTAACCATGGGGACGTCCCTTTGTTCTCCCGACTCCAGTTGCAACTGTGACCACGGACGCCTCCCTGATCGGGGGGGGGGGGGAATTATCAGGGACGGACAGCCCAAGGTATATGGCAAGAACACGAGGCTCACTTGCATATCAGTGTCCTAGAGATGAGAGCAGTACTCTTAGCATTGCAGTCCTTTCAAGACTTTCTTCCTATGGGCACCATTGCAGTTCAGTCAGACAACATGTCAGTAATCTGGTATATAAACAAGGAGGGACCAGATCTTATCCCCTATGTCGAGAGGCCATGAGAGTATGGCATTGAGCAGAGTCCACTCAGCGCTTTTCTTAGCAACGCACATGCTGGGAAAATCCAACATGATAGCAGACAAACTAAGCAGAGCTATTCTTTTGCCATATGAGTGGTCCCTCAAGAACGAACTGGCGGAAATGATCTTCCGCAGATGGGGCCAGCCTTGCTGCAATCTCTTTGCAACTCCTACAAATACCGAATGCAGCAACTATTTTGCCCTAATCCCTCCAGTGGAGGAGTTCCCCGAGGGATGCCCTTGTACACGATCGGCCCCCTGGTCGTCTTTATTCTTTCTCGCTAATTCCCAAAGTTCTGCAGAAAGCCAGTGCCCTGGAAAGGACAGTTATCTTAATAGCCCCCTTTTGGCCTCGTAAGATTTGGTTCCCCTTCCTGAAGCCTCCTCTTTTGGAAGAGCCCTGGATCCTGGACCCAGTGTTGAACCTTCTGACTCACTCGTCAGGAGCTCTTTATCCTTCTCTGTAGTTCATCAAACTGACAGCGTGGCTGATCCAATTCTAAGAATAGCCAGGTTCCAAAATTTTCAGCAGAAGCTCAGCATATACTACTGTCTTCCCATAAGTCCTCAACTAGAAAACTTTATCTTAGTAAATGGAGGAGATTTTCTCTCTGGGCTCAGCAAAACAGTATTGATCCGTTCCTTACTTCAATATCGAATATATTGGAATTTTTGACCATACTATTTAATGAAGGGGCCGCAGCAGCAACTGTTAGAGTTCAACCGGCTGCTATATCAAATTTTCATATTGGTGAACTAGGGAACAATGTCGTGTCTCATACAATGGTGAAGGCCTTTCTAAATGGTGCAGTACATTTGAGGCCTCCTGTTAGATCCCCTACTACTCCATGGAATCTATATCTTGTTCTGTCAAAGATTATTCTTCCTCCATTTGAACCATCTTCCTGTGAATTGAAATTTCTCTCATGGAAAACTATTTTCCTAGTGGCTATCACCTCTACACGCAGAGTTTCAGACTTACAGGCCTCATCAGTAAGGCATCCATATTTGATATTCCACAAAGATAAAGAGTTTCCCTCAGAACAAACCCTTCTTTCTTACTAAAGGTTTGCTCGGAATCCAATCTTAATCAAACCATTGAATTGCCAGTTTTCTTTACTAATACTAATCAATTGGAGTATATGCTTTACAAGCTTGATTTTCACAGACTGCTTCATTTCTCTTTAGACAGAACAAAAGACCACAATCTGACCAGCTGTTTGTGTCATTTTCAGATTCCAAGAAAGGTGCCGCAGTTTCCAAACCTACCTTATCTAAGTGGCTTTCGGACTGCATATCTTTTGTTTATAGTTCTGCACATATTCCCTTAGAAAACAAAGTTAAAGCTCATTCAACTAGAGCTGTGTCTACTTCTACAGCTTTTTCGGCCAGGCCACCAATAGATTCTATTGGTGCGGCAGCTACATGGTCAAAGCCACATACCTTCATTACTCATTACAAAGTAGACAAGACCTCTAGGGACAGGGCTTCTTTTGGCTCTGCTGTCGTTAGGCATGTATTCCTGTGAGCCACCCAAGATTGTGGTGCTGGGGATGCTACCCATCAGTAAGAATGAGGGCGAGATTGAACAACTTCACATAAAGAAGTTATGTACTTACCATAACGTTCCATGTGAGTTGTTCCTCTCGCCTTCATTCTTACAACCCACCCTCCTACCCCCAACCAGTGTCTGGAAGTTCGAGAATTGACTCTTTCAGCCTGTTGTGGTCTTTTCTGAGGAGTTTTTTTCCTTTTACCGGTTGCTGGAAATATGAGTATGGTGGTGTTACTCTCTGAGTATGTTAGTAGTTGGCAGCAAACAAGATCTGAGGGAAGTAGATGAGCATCATGGGATAGGGTTTCAGCCTCGAGCTGTTTGGAGACCTCGAGCTTTACAATTTTGCCAACTAAGGAGCTGAGGGATCTGGTCCGAACCCATCAGTAAGAATGAAGGTGAGAGGAACAACTCACATGGAACGTTATGGTAAGTGCATAACTTTTTTTTATGTTCCACAGGATTTTCATAAACACTTCTCTAAAATATATCTATTTCTTCTTTTTTTGGTGGTCTTTAAATTCCTTTTACCTTGTTTACCAATTCTCTATAAAACTTTTTAGGTCACCAGTAAATTGCTTATTTTGTATTTTTCTTTTATATTTATCTGTGTGCCTTCTAAGTTTTTCTGCCTGTGCTGATATTTTTAGTTTATTATTTGTGATAGTGAATAAGTCCTGAACCATTATAATACTGTATATTGCTTTTATTACGTCTATCTTTCTGCATGTTTTTTGTTTGTCTTTTCCCTCTTTTATACTCTTCTGACAATGACACTTCTTGTCTTAATTGCTTTATATTTTTCTCTGTTCGATACTTCCATGATGGTGTTTGATTTCACTTCTTCCTTTCCCTTACTACCCTGTGGTTTTGTGGTAGAATTTTATCTGTTATTAATTAAGGTGGACAGTTTGTTTGTTTGTGTCTTTCGGCTTTTCCCAGTTAGGGGTTGCCACAGCGGAACTCCGGTCCGCTAATGATTGGCAGTTGATTTTTATGTACCGGCTTGCCAGGCCTGCCGCACAACCTTCAACGAAGGTACGCCCATTCACGCATGTCTCCACGCAGAAGACGCTCTAGCTGAGAATCGAACCAGACAGCGTCTTACTGTGAGACAACGCTACCGCAGCACCACCACCTAATGTATCCTTTTTAGTTCTGTTATATCACATGGATCTCTATTGACAGTTATAATTACTGTGTTCATTTTTTTTAATTAAACTTCTGACTTTTTGGGTTTTATTGACCTTCTGCAGTCTGTTCCTTTCATTGATCTTAATATGTTTATCTGTCTCTATTAAATCAAGCAACTCTTCTCTTAGCTCATTTTCTTCTAAATTGAGGGCACATTTTTTGTTCTCCATTTCCTGAGGGCATTCTGTAGAAAGTTGTATAACATCATCCTGTGGCCCATTTTCTTCATAGGTTGGTACTAGGCTATTGGCCCTAGGGGCCTATACAGGCCTAGCCATAACAATTCCCTGGATATTTCTTCCCACAATATTTACTTCCCTGGACCCCTGTCTAGCTGACTGACATAATTCCCCTGGGTGAATTTCCTATCTTTCATCCAATCGTCAAGGTTCCTTTTGAAGAGGACCAAAGAGGTGCTCTGCTTGACATGTATGGGCAGTCTATTCCAGAGTATGGGGAGTCTCTGGGTCAGGAACCTATCCCTCTAGCATGTTTTGTTCATCCTGTGTCATCTGTTGCTCTGTCATATGGGAACTCACTGGGCCATCACTCCTCAACATTGACTGCATCAGAGTTGCCACAGTTTTCTGTTCCTTCCCATGTTATCCATCTTCAAGTAAGTGTTTATACTGTTTTTTTGTGGAAGGCTTCAAAATATCTTCATATGGCAGCTGACCAGTTGCTTTCCATTCCAATGGTTTCTCCTTAATTTGGATGTCCATTGCTCCATTCTGCTCTGGTGCTATCTGAGTTAATTTTCTTACACTGAATCCTTCACTTCACAGGCACTCCGTAACCTCAGTTTCTATTTCTTCAACTTCTCCGTCACTAATCTTCTTTTCTACTTCTCCTCTTTGTCTTCTTATATTTTGTATTGCAAAGTTTCCCATGTCTGGATTCCTTTGCCTGTATTTCTCTTCAAGTATCTTTGGAGCTGTTCTTTTTGTTTTGATTAGTTTTGCTTTCTCCTTTGCATAAATATTACACTATGTTAAATCACTTTTTCTTTCCCATGTCCATATTTCTTCAGATGTCTCCTCATCTTCCTGTTTCTCCTTACTTTGGGGGCTCATTCCATCATGCTGTGATGTAACCTGTGTTAGACCTTCTGCACCAAATCCTTCACTTTACAGGCATTCCATAACTTTTGTGAGATTTTTTTATTATGAAAATGTTCATATCTTAATACCTTTGCCTATATTTCTCTTCAAATATCTTTGGGGCTGCCTTTTTTGTATTGATTAATTTGGCTTTCGACTTTGCATAAATATTGCACCATATCAAAATTCTCTCTTTCCCATGTCCATATTTCTTTTTTATACTTTACAAAAATCTCTAGGTTTTGTTGGTTATATTTTTGCACTTCCTCAATGCTCCTTTTTCCAAACAAATCAGTGTTTGGTCTATATAATGTTTTTCATAAATCTGTTATATTAATGAACACACATTTTTATTTAAGGATTTTGACATTTTTTGTGTATTTTTCTTTCTTCTAATTTCTGTCTTAATCTTTTTGTATATCTTGTGTTTGGAAATTCTGTTTTTTTTTTTGGTTTTAATAGCCGCAATATATAATTTGTTTCTTATCCTCAATAGTCCACTCTTGTCTTTATGGCTTTTCTTTGGCCTGTGATATTTTTGTGGACTATTTCCTTCAACAACATAGGGCCATCCTTCCCCTGAGCCTGGCCTGGCCCCGTTGTTGGAATGTTTCCGTAATTTGATTATTCTACACTGTCATTTTTTTCCGGTCCTGGCACCAGTGAGCCTACCAGGGTTGGGCACTTTTTTTATCCTGGGTCTTGTGCACCCAGCTATCTTTTTTAATTTTTGACCTACTTCTGTCCATGATATATATAGGTTCATAGGTTCATAGGTTAGTACTAGGCTATCAGCCCTAGGGCCTATACAAGCCTAGCCATAACAATTCCCTGAATATTTCTTCCCACATTATTTACTTTCCTGGACCCCTGTCTAGCAGGGCGACTGACGTGATCCCTGGGGTGAATTTCCTTTCTCCCATCCAATCGTCAAGGTTCCTCTTGAAGAGGTCCAAAGAGGCACTCTGCTTGACATGTATGGGCAATCTATTCCAGTGTCTGGGGAGTCTCTGGGTCAGGAACCTATCCCTCCAACATGTTTTGTTTATTGTGATGACAAGGTTTAGATCCCTGGAGCGTGTAGCTCTGAGGGATTGGGATTTCTTTAAGTGTAGCATGTCCAACAGCTCTGGGTTTGACATGGCCTTGTATGTTAACAGAGATCGCCTCTGAGTAGACGATATGCGACAGAGTATAGCTGGAGTTTGCTATATAAAATACAGTCTATGTATCCGTGTCCTCTTGTTGAGATTTTTGAAAAACAGGGTCTACCTCGTGAAGGTACTCACAGGACTTGGACTTATTCATTTTCAGCAATACTACACTCCTTTGCCTGCTGACTTATTTTTCATTTCAGACCCCTCTTTACATGTGTGGATGAGCCAGTGTAAAATGTACAGTGCAATGAAAAAGTATTTGCCCCATTCCTGATTTCTTTTTTTTTTTGCATGTTTGTCACACTTAAATGTTTCATATCATCAAACAAATGTAAATATTAGACAAAGATAACACAAATAAACACAAAATGCAGTTTTTGTGATGATTTTATTTATTAAGGAAAAAAAACTATCCAAACCTACATGGCCCTATGTGAAAAAGTAATTGTCCCCTTAACCTGATAACTGATTCTGCCACCCTTAGCAGCAAATGCAATCAAGCATTTGCAATAACTGGCAATGAGTCTTTCACATCACTGTTGAGGAATTTTGGCCCACTCTTTGTAGAATTGTTTTAATTCAGCCATATTGGAGGGTTTCCGAGCATGAACTGTCATTTTAAGGTCATGCCAACGCATCTCAATTGGATTCAAGTCCAGACTTTGGCTAGGCCACTCAAAAACCTTCATTTTGTTTTTTTTTAAGTCATTCTGAGGTGGACTTGCTGGTGTGTTTTGGGTCATTGTCCTGCTGCAGAACACAAGTGCGCTTCAGCTGAAGGTCACAAACTGATGGCCAGATATTCTCCTTCAGGATTTTTTTGGTAGAGAGCAGAATTCATGGTTCCATCAACCACAACAAGTCATCCAGGTCCAGAAGCAGCCCCAGACCATCACACTACCACCACCATGTTTGATTGTTGGCATGATGTTCTTTTTCTGAAATGCTATTACTTTTATGCCAGATGTAACGGGACACACACCTCCCAAAAAGTTAAACCTTTGTTTCATCAGTCCACAGAATATTTTCCCAAATGTCTTGGGGATCATCAAGATTTTTTTTGGCAAAAGTGAGACGAGCCTTTATGTTCTTTTTGGTCAGCAGTGGTTTTTGCCTTGGAACACTGCCATGCATGCTATTTTTGCCAGTCTCTTTCTTATGGTTGAGTTATGAACACTGACCTTAACTGAGGCAAGTGAGGCCTGCAGTTCTTAGATGTTGTTCTGGGTTCTTTTGTGACGTCTTGGGTGAGTCGTCGTTGCACCCTTGGGGTATTTTTGTAGGCTGGCCACTCCTGGGAAGGTTCACCACTGTTCCATATTTTCTCCATTTGTAGATAATGGCTCTCACCGTGGTTCGCTGGAGGCCCAAAGCTTTAGAAATTACTTTGTAAACTTTTTCAGACTGATAGATGTCAGTTACATTGTTTCTCATCTGTTCTGGAATTTCTTTAGATCGCAGCATGATGTCTTCCTCTTTGGGATCTTTTGGCCTACTTCACTTTGTCTGACCGGTTCTATTTAAGGGGTCAATATCACATAGTCTTATAACTTCGAACACATAATGTTCGAACCATTACGTTCGAAGTTACAAAACTTCGACTATGGATTTAAAAAAAAAAAAAAGGGTAAACAAAAAAGCAGGGAGGCAAGACCCCCCCAGCACCCCTCCATGTGGGGGGCTATGCCCCCCCTACTTAAATATGCCAACTCCGAGATCGCACCCCATTGAACAAGATGGAAACCTCCGCTTATGGAGATTTTCATTCAAACGCTCAACTTTTACAAATTCTAACTTATGGTCTCAACCATATGAGATTTGAACTTGTAAAAGTTTGACTACGTGATAGAAACCCCTATTTAAGTGATCTCTTGATTCAGCAGGTATGGCAGTAATCAGGCCTGGGTGTGGCTAGTGAAATTGAACTCTATTTGATTAACCATAGTTGCTTCATGATTTAACAAGGGGGGGGGGCAGTTACTTTTTCACAATGGGCCATGTAGGTTTGGATAGTTTTTTTCCTTAGTAAATAAAGTCATCACTTAAAAACTGCATTTTGTATTTACTTGGGTTATCCTTGTCTAATATTTAAATTTGTTTGATGATCTGAAACATTTATGTGTGACAAACATGTAAAAAAATAAGAAATCAGGAAGGGGGCAAATACTTTTTCATTGCACTGCACACTCTCATCTTTCTTCCCTGGCTTGCCCCTCTAGTACCCTATCTGCTTGTCAATCTCAGATTCTCTGGTTGTGGTAGGTAGAAATAGCTGTGCACTACAAATATGGCTATTTTAAGCAGTGGTATTATAAATTTTGTTCTTATTTCTGTACTTGTATGTTTGCTCAGTTCCATAAACAGGTATATAGAAGGCATTTTAGGGAATCCCAGATATTTTAATTTAATTTAACATTTGCTGACTGGGAAAGCCTAACTAGGAGAGAGCCTATTTTCAGGTGAGGCCTGGGGAGAAATACTGCAGACACATGTTTGGAATGTGGGAGGAAACCGGATTACCTTGAGGAAACCCACGCGAATACAGCGAGGACATGCAGACTCTGCACAGAAGGCATCCCAGGCAAGAATTGAATCTGAGAACCTCTTGGCTGTGAGACAGCAAGTTTAACTGCTGCACCACTGCAACACCCCATATGATTTCTACATTATGCCTGCTTATGTTCTGTTTCCATTTGTGCAGAAATTGTCATAATGTTTCACTGAATATTTTAAGCTTCAAGAAAATGAAGAGCAGTTTAACCTCAGGGAAAGTGTTATTGTTCGGTGATCATAAAATAAAGGAGGGAGCAGTGCTGTACTGTAGTAGTGCTTAATAAAGTAGATTTGAATTTGCGTTATCATAACTATCCATCCTATTTGTGTTAGTGCTGGGTGAGAGGAAGTACCTGAGACAATCAAGTTACATTGTTTAGTTCAAGTCTAAATGTTTCATAAGCTGACAACCTATCTCCAAGATTGAAAAATACAGTGTGCACTGGGCAAGACTGTGCATTGTGTTCACAAGCATTAACGGGACAGATGCAGTTCAGCATAGTAAAACAACAAAAATTATAATGGAGCCAATGTATTCAAGGCATATCATTGTTAATGGCTAACATTTTTATGTGAATGTAATGTTTTTCTAAAGTAATATTATGAGCTTATTTTATTTTATATATATATTTTGTTGCTTTTGTTTATTTTTTCACAGGTAGGTGGACTGCTCTACATGGACCCTTTTGAAACAGATACCGAGTGTGCAACAAGTTACAAGTCAGAGATACCTTGAATATACAGTAAGATAATGCATAAATACAAGATGTGTTTTTTGCATGCTTTATATGACATTTTTGTGCTTTACACATCTGATGGCTTTAATTTGGATTTCTCTCCTTCCTTTTAACTTTGTAAAACAAATGCCGCCAACAGCAAGGAGACATACTGAGGTAAAATGCAGTGCACTGCATATGCCGTATACATTAATTCTTTTCTGATTATCAATGAGTGATTTCACTTACCATCTTGCTAATGATGTTCATTTTCATTAGTTTGCTTACAGTTATAGTATTGTGTTCTTTGAATATGTTCACCTGAGCTTTTCTGATAAAAAGGCATTGTCATCCAAGTGCATCATCCAGCTACATTGGCTTTTTTATTTTCATCAGTTTACGTAGCACAGCAAGCAGCATTTGCAAACGGTTTGTAAACATACAGTCCTTTAAGGAAATAAAGCTTTTATACATAGTCCTTTATACAGGTTCATTTGTATTTCTACATTGTTAAAAGTGGTCAGGATTATGCACCTTTCTTGTTTGTCTGTATACACTATTAAATGCGTCAGTCTTTCTTATGCTATTCTTATAGGTTCATAGGTAAGTACTAGACTAGCTGCCCTTGTGGGTCATTTTAAGCATAGCCAGTTTTCCTTTTTTTGGGGAGGGGGGGGCACAAAATAATCTATCCTTTTTGGTTATATATTGGTCTTACCCCATCCCATGGTCAATAGTTATATATTACCCATAATAAGAATACTGGGATCATAAATAGAAAATTTGAGGGGACCCATGAATGGGATAAAGCATTTAGGAGTTGTTCCTGTTATTAGTAGTACAGTGCAATCCTGGGGTAAATGTTCTGTTTTCCATCCATAGCTCCAAGTTGCCATTGATTGTGGACAGGGATGAAGTTTGTTTAATGTGGATGGGGATTCTGTTCCAAAACAGGAGTGTCCTCTGCAAGATATACCTGTCCCTTCAAACCATTCTGTTTATGTTGCAATAGAGGTTTAAATCCCTAGACTGAGTATTTCTGATATCAGTGGCCTAGTTAATGCACAGTAAATTCACCAATATTAAGTTGGATGATGCCTTGTATGCCAGACACAGGTCACGACTAAGCAGTCTGTAAGATTCAGAGCATAGTGACAGGGCTTTGAGCCTGTCCACTTAGGACATGTTATTTAGGTCATGTATCTATTTAATATAAAGTATCTTTGCGGGCATTCAAGATGTTGCATGTGCCTGGACAGATGCATGCCAAAGGGGGCATTATATTCAATGATTGGCCTAATGAGGGCTGAGTAAAGGGGAACAATGACATCCTTAGAGCTAGATGCAATCCCTTTGTTTATAAGCTGTGCAGTATTAAAGGACTTTCTTACAAGAATGGACACGTTGGTCAAAAGTTAGGTCACTGTCTACATAAGTTTCCAAATCCCAAAAAACTACGTCAGCTGTTAGGGGTGTACTGTAAATATTCTTAGATTTCTTCCCTTACTCTGCAGCTGCTTCACTCTCCCTTCTAGCACACTTCTTTAAACATTCCTTTCCATATGCACCTATTTTGACTTCTTTTTTTCTATCTTGTATGCAAGTTGTGTCATAACATTTCCACACAACCCTTTTTCAGTAATTTTACTGTTTCTAATCCTGCTAATTTTGCTCTCTTCTATTTTTTTACCACTCCAGATTGTTTGTTCTTGTTGTCTTTTCATTTTGCCTCTATTCCCATTGTTTTCCAGCTCTTCTGTAGAGAATTCTTCAGCCATCCTCCCAACACCATTACAATATGTTTTCCTTCACCTAAGTTTGTAATTTATAACCCCCTAATAAGCAATTCTTCCAAATTTCATCCATTTGCTTCCCAGTAGTCCCCTCCATTCTATTCAGACCTCTTTCCTAGCCTTCTTTGCTCACCTGCACTCCCAGAACTCATGAATTATATTTATTCCACCTTACTGCACTGCCAACTATTTCCTTCTTTCCAGATTTTAACATGTAGAACCACCAGTACACTCTACCTCCTTCTCTTTGTTTTTTATCAAGTTGTACAGTCTTCTAAATCTCTTTACCTGTTCCCATTCTTTACTCTACTTCATTGGTACCTCTATTCTGCTTCCTGTCTTTTTTTGTATAACTTTTCATCTGCCTGCATTCTTTCCTCTGACTTTAATAAATACTTATATTCTTACCTTGGTGTTTCTCCTGTAATTACCCCCTTTTGTATATAATGCCCTTCTCATTCCTTTTTTTATCCGTTTCCATCTTTCTTGCACTGTACTGTCCATTCTCTTAGATTTGTTTCTGCCCTGGATGTCCTTCGTGTTTCACTGTTGCAGTCATTACATTTGGGTTAAATGCTTGCAGGTAGCCCTCAGTCGGCCTGATAAGTCTTGGGTCCTGCGTCAGTTGCGGTCCCTTATTCCATGACGTCGGGTATAAAACATGCAGCCAACGCCATTACATCAGTCTTTCTTGCCATGCGGTGCCCGAAGCAGAATCCATTTGCAAGTGCCGGTCGGCCGACTCCTGAAATTTTCATTTTCGAGTTTCAGAACCGAAGTCTTCAACTAAAGCTAAGTACCCTGTTGGGGAAACTTTTTCTTGCTCCTTACTGATGGCAGTAAAAGTTAATAATTGCATTACTTGGGAACACAAATGCCTCATAAAGATTTTCATTCGTACTGTATTCCTTGCCTAAGCCCTGACCACGACGTACCTTGCTGTCGGTTTTGTACTTCATTTAATCAGTGCACTATCCGTCTATATATTTTTGCCTCTAAATATTTTGGTTCTCGGTTTAATTATCCAGAAATGTCGTCTGTTAGCCATCCGACTACCAGTAAAAGATAAAGACAGAGACAGGCTACCCCGAGGTCCAAAACTGCCGCAGACGCTTCTCCTAAGCAAGCCGCCAGTTCACTGGTACACTCAGTGAGGCGCTTTCACAGCCCCTGATACCCACTACTTCTGATTCACAGGCCTCTACTGAGACCCATTTGGAGTCTGGTATGCCGCGAGATTCTTCAACTATGGAACCCGCGGATGTCTCTACCTTGGATGGGTCCGGAGCCGCTTTGCAGGCACCGGCTTCTGAGGGTGTATTCAGGCCTATGGACTTGCATATTAAACTGATGCCTCCTTCTTCTCTTAGGCATAAATCTCGAACCATGCATAAAAAAATGACGCCCAGGCCACATGGCTGAAGATCTAATAACTCTGATCAGAGGTAGTCAACCCCCCCTTTCTAAGAGGCCTAGGACTGAAGTGGTTTATGAATCTTCTGACCAAGATTCTGTTTTTTCTGATTCTTCTGATGATCTGGATTTGTCCTTATCTACTTATGAGGATTCTGATGCAGAGGACTCCATTCCCTCTGCTTCCCTTCCTGAGGATTTTTCTTTTGGGGAAACCTTACATACTCTAAGGGAGCATTTCCACTGGGAATGCCAGGATTTTTTTGATTCAAAAAAGAGGCTTATGGATTTCTTACTCCTACCTCAGCATAGGCCTTTAGCTATTCCTCCTGTACTACACATTGTTGATGCTTTTTTGGAATCTAGTTTGGCCCCTAATTCCTTGCCTCCTGCTCCTAGAAAAAGACAGATACTACAAGGTCCCTGAGTCACACAAGTTCCTTTTTAAAAATCCTATTGCAGATCCAGAGACTATTTCACAGGGGCCCAAGGGCATTAAGGCTTCTACTGCTAAAAATCCTACCCCTTCTGATAGAGATTCTAGGCCGCTGGATAGATGGGGTAAGAATTACAGGTTATAGTCCACTGTATTTCTTCTTCCAGCAGAATGTCTCCTAGTATCCTCAATCCCATTTTTCCTTCCACAGAGTCACCTTTCATTACAACCTCACTTATGTTTTCACCAGGTTGCTTTGCACTGTTTCTTTTATTCCTATTTCAGCCCTTCTAATCTTGTATATCTTTCTTTCATATCCTTCTATACTCATTATCTATATTATCCCTCCTCCCTTTTTTAACCAGACATTCTTTCTTATCTTTAAGTTATCTCCATTTCTGTTTATTTTCTTTCTCTACTGCAAACAATTGGTCAGCCTGGAATACTGCCAAATCTTGAAAACTCAGAAGTTCTCATTCTTGTTCCCAAAGACATTTCTTCACCCCTGTAAAAACTGGGGGGTTGGTATGATGGTTAAGGTGTTTACCTCAGACATAAGGTACAGGGTTTGATTCTCACATTTGCAAGGGAAATTGGCTGGGCTTAAAATGGCCCTCAAGGACAACTTATGTAGTACTTAACTATGAACCTATTATTCTGTTTACTTTGTCACCAGATTATCTTTATCTCTGAATTCCACCGTTTCTGTTGATATTTTTTTTCTTCATATGCCACTGGTGGTAAGATCATCATTTGTATTGCATTAATCCATTCTAGCAAGGGATTCAGTTTATCTTTTCCAGTTTTTCTTCTTTTCCAGATGTTCATCGTGTTACACTGCTACAGTCATTACACTTGGGATGTTCATCGTGTTACCCTGCTGCAGTCATCACACTTGGGTTATCCTGTCGTCAGGCGGTCCCGCAGTCGGCCGGAATTCCAAAGTCTTGGTCCGGCGTCGGTTGCTGTCACCTCTTCCTTGACGTCAGTGCGTCAGGGGTATATATAATGCAACCGACGCCATTTTCTTCAGTCTTTCTTGCCGCGCGGTGCCCGAAGCAGAAGCAGTTCGCAAGTGCCGGTCGGCCGACTCCTGAGATTTTTGAATTCGAATTTTAGACCGAAGTCTTCTATAAAGCTAAGTACCCCGTTGGGGAAACTTTTCTTGCCTCAGACCGATGTCAGAAAAAGTTAACAATTGTATTTCTTGTGGGAAGCAAATAACTCATAAGGATTTTCATCCTTATTGCATACCTTGCCTAGGCCCAGATCACGACATCACTTCTTGTCGGGTTTGTGCTAGGTTTAATAAGCATACTATTAAAAGACGCTTTGATTTCACATGACACTACTTCGGTAGGAAATTTAACTACACCATGCCGTCGGAGCAACCGTCTACCAGTGTGCACAAAAAACGCAGGGATAAGGACAGACAGTCCAGGCCTAAGCCAGATTCCGAGGCCTCGGACGATCCGGTCTCCGGTCCTCAGCGAGGCTCCGACGCAGCCCCTGACTACCGCAGATCTGGAACCCGAGACCGCTACGGAAATTTTGAAGGAATGTACCAGGCCGACACAGCCTTTTACTTCAGGCCCTTCTGACGACTTTGCTACAAAAGACGTCGGTACTACAGAAACACCATCGGTTTCTGAAGGCGTTTTCAGACCGACGACTCTCACTATTAAAACGTTTTCTAAGTCGAAGACTCCTTCTAAATCTAAAAATACTGCACTTCAGTCTCCTGTTCAAGGCCCCATGCCTAAGAAACAGATGCTCAAAATGGCTGAAGATTTGATTTCTTTAATCAGGGGTTCCCAGCCCCCTCCTGACAAAAGGCCTAGACAAGAGGAAGATTATGCATCCTCTGAGCAAATGCCCATTTCTTCAGACTCCTCTGAGGACCAAGACTACTCCTTCTCTCCTTATGAAGATTCTGATGCTGAGGACTCTATTCCCTCAGCTTCTCCTCCTGAAGACTACTCCTTTGGGGAAACTTTACACACTATGAGGGAACATTTTCACTGGGAAGGTCAGGACTACTCTGATTCAAAGAAAAGGCTCAGAGAGTTTCTTTTACTCCCCCTACACAGACCACTTGCCATCCCACCAGTTTTGGACATTGTGGGTGATGTCTATTTAGAATCCAATTTCAACCCAGGCACTCTACCTCCTGCTCCGGCTAAGCCTGACAGATACTACAGAGTGCCTGATTCCCACAAATTTCTTTACAAAAGCCCTGTAGCTGACCCAGAGACTATCTCACAGGGTCCCAAGGGGGCTAAGGCTTCTATGGCTAAAAACCCAGTACCTTCTGTGAGGGATTCCAGAGCACTAGACAGTTGGGGGAAAAAGGTTTACACCTCAGCCACACTAGGTATGAGGGCACTGAATTGTTAATTTCACATGCTTAAGTATCAGCAATTCCTAATCTCTCAGTTAAAGCAAAGAATAACCTCTCTCCCTCAACAATCTGAATTGAAAGAAGTACATGATCTGTTGCATGCCACTGAGCAGGTGGGCAAACATACCTTACAATGTGGGTTTGATTCTTTGGAGGCAGAGCAGCTGTCACTGGGTCTGTTATACATAGGCATGCTTGGTTAAAGGAACAAACTCTGCCTGATCATGTTAAAGCAAAACTACTAGATGCTCCCTTACAGCAAGATGTTCTTTTTGGAGTTAAAGCAGAAGAAGTTTTAAAGAAAATGGAAGATGAGGCAAAATCTATGCAGACAGTCAAAGATTTCCTACAAGTACAACCTCCTCGCTTCAGCAGAAACTGGCCAACAAAAAATTGGTCCTTTCCAGCCACTGACAGACCACAGAGGGGTAAATACAGATGCCCAAGAGGCAGAAGGCAACCACAAGCCCAGTATAAATCTCGCCAATGGGGCTCTACAACACAGAAGGGAGGAGAAGACAGGTCTCAAACCACCAGAAGGCAAACTCAATGACTTGCACCTCATCTGGCCAAGCAATACTCTCTTGGCAGCCCCCTTGGGGGGAAAACTCACACTTTTTGCAGACAACTGGCAAATTGTCACAAAGGACAAATGGGTCCTAGACATAATTTTACGAGGATACATATTCCACTTTCACACCTTGCCAATGAAAAGAGGAATGCCAAACCTGCCACAAAATCAACGGGCAGAGGCACAAAAGTAAATTACAGCTCTCATGGACATGAGAGCCATTCAACTGGTACCTACTCAAGAGCAAGGCCAAGGATTTTATTCAAGACTCTGTCTAGTGCCCAGAAAGGACAATGCCTGGAGACCAGTTCTGGATCTTTCAATTCTAAACACTTACTTACAAGTACCCAAATTCAAGATGCTAACACTACAGCAGCTACTTCCCATGTTGGGCAAGGAAGCATGGCTACTAACGTTGGACCTCAAGGAGGCATACCTGCATGTCCCTATCAGACAAAGTTGCAGAAGATACCTCCGTTTCATTGCAGGTTCAACCCATTACCAATTCTCTGCACTGCCCTTTGGCTTATCTACTGCGACCAGTGTTTTCACAAAATGCCTGGCACCAGTAATTGCATACTGCAGACAAAGAGGAATTCAAATATATCCATACCTGGACGACTGCCTCATCCAAGCAGAAAGCAAAGACATTCTCTTACATCATCTGGCCTTTGTAAAGCATCTACTAAACTGCCTGGGGTACACAGTAAACGAAAAGAAGTCAAACCTAGTACCCTCACAAAAAATGACATTCCTGGGTTCCAGCTTGAATACAATGTCCCAGAAGGCTTATCTTATGCCAGACAAGCAACTACAACTGACTCAATATTTCAAGACAATGGCAACAAAGACCCAATTAACTGCAAGAAAAATTCTGCAGGCTTTGGGCTTCATGCATCTTGCATACTAATAATACCATTTGCAAAGCTGCATATGAGGAAATCACAGTGGTACCTAAAAAGCGTATGGTCTCAACACAGCCACAGCTTGGACACAATGATATCTCTCATTCCCTGCCTACAACAGGAATTTCTATGGTGGTCACAGGCATGTCACCTCAACAAAGGTCAGCCTTTCACCTTGCCCCCAGCCAGGCAAACTATCGCAACAGATACTTCAGACTACGCCTGGGGGGGGGCACACATGGCAGGACAATGCATTCAAGGCCTATGGACTGCAGATCAAAGAAATCTGCACATAAATCAAAAAGAGATGCTAGCTGTACAGAAAGCTCTGACAGCCTTCAAGGATCTATTACATCCAGGACAACTTGCAATAAAGATGGACAACACCACAGTAATGTGGTACATAAACAAACAAGGGGGTACACATTCTTACCCTCTATGCAGGCAAGCAATGACCTTATGGAACACAGCTCTGGCCTACCAAGTCCAGTTACAAGCTCAATTCCTGCCAGGACAGAACAACACATTGGCAGACGACCTCAGGAGAAACATCAAGGATCCCACGAGTGGAAACTAGATCCACAAATATTTGCAATGATAACTCAAAAATGGGGCCTTCCAGACATAGACCTGTTTGCCAGTCCTCAAAACTATCAACTGACAAAATTTTGTACAAGGACATTTCACCATCAAGCTTGGAAAGTGGACGCTCTCTCTTTCAGTTGGAAAAACCTGACAAGTATATGCCTTCCCTCCATTGCCTCTCCTCTCAAACTTTCTTTTGAAAGTCAAGAAGGAGAGACCACGACTGATTCTCATAGCCCCAGACTGGCCACGCCAGCACTGGTATCCACTATTGAAAAATATGGCCCACAGCCCACCATGGATATTGCCTCAAATCCCCCATTTGCTCATGCAACAAAACAATCAGATTCTTCACAGCCAGCTCAAAACTTTAAATCTGGCTGCATGGCAAATCATCTAAACATCCAACCAGCACCTCTTTCACAAGCAGTTCTGGATGCTATTCTGGAAGCCAGGAGGCCAAGCACCAGGAAGGCTTATTCGGACAAATGGAAAAGGTTTTGTGCTTGGAACCAAGCTAAAGGCCAAGACACAATTCAGCCTCACATTCTACAGTATTTAGCTGAGATGTTGCACAAAGGACTTTCCTTTTCCTCAATTAAAATCCATGCTTCAGGTATTTCAGCTCACTACAACACGGATCCACCTTTATTTTCACATCCTGTTCTAAGGCAGTTCCTCAGAGGGGCAAAAAACATCAGACCACCCAGGAGAACTCCTACACCAACGTAGGACCTCAATTTTGCTCTGGAAAAACTAACGCTACCTCCCTTTGAACCAGCTTTCTCTGCAGATCTACAGTTCCTATCATGGAAGACTGCCCTGCTCCTAGCAATAACTTCAGCTAGAAGAGTCTCAGAGCTGCAGGCACTAATGGCAGTGGAACCTTTCCTCATTTTTCATCAAGACGGAGTTTCTCTATGAACTAATCCTTCCTTTATGCCTAAGGTGGTTTCCAGTGTAGCTTTAAATCAAACCATCCACTTACCCACCTTCTTCCCCAATCCACAGAACAAAGGTGAGAGACTCCTGCATTCCTTGGACATTCACAGGCAGCTTTGCTACTATTTGGACAAAACTAAGGCTTTCAGAAAATCTGACCAGCTCTTTGTATCCTATGCTACAGCTTCTCAAGGGAAGGCTATATCAAAGCAAACCATTTCTAAATGGATAGCTCATTGCATACGTTTCTGCTATATCCATCATGGGAAACAAGTTCCTGCTACCATTAGATCCCACTCTACCAGGGCAACAGCTACCTCTACAGCCTTTCTCAGGTGGGTTCCAACCAAGGAAATTTTAGAAGCTGCAACTTGGAGTTCAGTACACACCTTTACCAAACACCATCACTTACCTCTCTACTCAAAGTCCAGGGCGGGCTTCGCCACTGCAGTTCTGCAGGGCCTTGTAGCCTCCACTAACCCTCTATGATACCTCCCACCTACCTTAGCTTTGGGATTTAACCCAAGTGTGATGATTGCAGCAGGGTAACACGATGAACATAGTACAGTTTTGTACCTACCATAAATGTAGATGTTCGAGTGTTCAGCCTGCTGCAGTCCAGGCTACCAGCCCCCCCTCCATCCCCTCTGATCTACTGGCTAAATCCCTTCTATGCCTTACTGATGTATTTGCTTATAGCTGAAGTGATTTTGTGTTTGTGCTTTGTTTACTCCTTTTGGTACTAATTTCTGACCACCTTTTTGGGGGCACCTGACATCTGGGGCAAGAAAAACTGAAGAAAATGGCGTCGGTTGCATTATATATACCCCTGACGCACTGACGTCAGGGAAGAGGCGACAGCAACCGACGCCGGACCAAGACTTTGGAATTCCGGCCGACTGCGGGACCGCTTGACGACAGGATAACCCAAGTGTGCTGACTGCAGCAGAGTGAACACTCGAACATCTACATTTATGGTAGGTATAAAACTGTACTTTATTCTGCCATCATGCGGTCCCATAGTCGGCCAGAGTTCCAAAGTCTTGGTCCGGCGTCGGTTGCTGTCGCTTCTTCCCTGCATCAGTGCGCCAGGGGTATATAGGATGCATCCAACGCCATTTTCTTCAGTCTTTCTTGCCGTGCGGTGCCTGAAGCAGAAGCAGTTCGCAAGTGCCGGTTGGCTGACTCCTGAGATTTTCCAAGTCGAATTTCAGATCCGAAGTCTTCAATGAAGCTTGGGGAAACCTTTTTCTTGCCTCAGACTGATGTCAGAAAAAGTTAATAATTGTATTTCTTGTGGGAAGCAAATATCTCATAAGGACTTCCACTCTTACTGTATCCCATGCCTAGACCCTGATCACGACGTCACTAGTTGTCGGTTTTGTGCTAGATTTAACAAACTGCACTATAAAAAGACGTTTTGATTTTGCTTTGCACTACTTTGGCCGAAGGTTCAATTATACTATGCTGTCTGATCAACCGACGACCACAATACCGAAAAAATGCAAGGACAAGGATAAAGACAGGCATCCGAGGTCCAAAACTGACGATGAAACCTCTTCTAGGCCAGTCGCCGGTTCTCAGTGAGGTGCTTTCGCAGCCCCTGACACCCGCTACCTCAGAGCCACAGGCCGCCTCCGACTCCCACGTGGAGACAGCTAGGCCTCTAGAAACTCAAGGTATTGGACCTATGGAAACTAATCCCTCAGATGGGTCCGGAGCCGCTGAGCAGGCATCGGCTTCTGAGGGTGTTTTCAGACCTTCACAATTTACCATTAAAACAACAGCCAAGACAAAAGTACCATTAAAGACAAAGAAACAAGTACAGCATTATCCTGGACAGACCTCCATGCCTAAGAAACAAATGCTTAAAATGGCCGAAGACCTCATTACTCTAATCAGGGTTTCCCATCCCCCTCCTGAGAAAAGGCCTAGGCAGGATACAGACTATGATTCATCTGATCAGGTTTCCATTTCCTCCGATTCCTCTTCAGACCAGGGATACTCTCTACCCCCATACGAGGACTCTGATGCTGAAGAATCTATACATTCAGCCTCTCCTGAGGATTATTCTTTTGGGGAAGCTTTACATACCATGAGGGAACATTTCCATTGGGAAAGTCAGGATTACTCAGAATCCGAGAAAGGGCTCAGGGATTTCCTTTTATTGCCTCAGCACAGGCCCTTGGCTATTCCGCCTGTGCTAGATATTGTGGATGATCTGTTCTCTGAATCCAGCTTATCTCCTGATTCTTTCCCCCCTGCACCAGCCAAGCCAGATAGATATTATAGAGTCCCAGACTCTCACAAGTTTCTTTATAAAAACTCTTCGGCTGATCCAGAAACTGTTTCCCAGTGTCCAAAAGGGGTTAAGGCTTCCATTGCAAAAAAATCCAGTACCCTCTGACAGAGATTCCAGAGCTTTGGATAGATGTGGGAAGAAAGTATACACTTCTGCAACTTTAGCAGTAAGAGCTTTAAATTGCCAGTTTCACATGCTTAAGTACCAACAATATTTAATGTCTCAGTTAAAACAGAAAATGCTTGCAAGCTCAGAAGCTCCTGATTGTAAAGAAATGCAGGATTTATTGCATTCAGTTGAACAGGTGGGAAAACATACTCTACAATGTGGTTTTGATTCTTTAGAGGCCTCTTGTAGAGCTGCAGTTACAGGTTCTGTGATTCGAAGACATGTTTGGTTAAAAGAACAGAGTTTACCCGATCATGTTAAGGCAAAATTATTGGATGCTCCTTTACAGCATGATACCTAGTTTGGTGTTAAGGCAGAAGAGGTGTTAAAGAAAATGGAGGATAAAGCTAAATCTATGCAAACAGTCAAGGATTTCTTACAGGTACAGCCACCTCGATTTAGCAGAAATTGGCCAACAAAGAATTGGTCCTTTCCAGAGGCAGATACAGATGCCCAAGAGGCAGATCTCAACCCCAAGGCTCAAACAGACAACGACAGTGGGGCACCTCAACCCCAAAAGGAGGTGAGGACAAGTCTCAACCTTACAGGAAACAGTCACAATGACTTTCCCCTTCGTATGCCAAGCACTTCCCTTTTGAAAGCCCCTTAGGGAAAACTAGCACTTTTTTCTCAAAACTGGCAAACAATCACCCAAGACAAATGGGTTCTGAATATTGTGTCTCAAGGTTACAGGTTCCACTTTCATACTTTACCAAGGCTAAATGGAATGCTGGACCTGCCACAAAATCAATGGGCAGAGACACAGAAACAAATTTCAGCCCTCATGGACATGAGAGCTATTCAAAAAGTACCACAACAGGAACAAGGACAAGGATTTTACTCAAGACTCTTCCTGGTCCCCAGAAAGGACAAAGCCTGGAGGCCCATACTAGACCTTTCAATTCTAAATACTTACCTTGGTATTCTGAAATTCAAAATGTTGACATTACAGCAGCTTCTACCCATGCTGGGCAAGAAGGCTTGGCTTGTTACTCTGGACCTCAAAGAGGCATACCTGCATGTCCCTATCCAACAAAATTGCAGAAGATACCTCAGATTCAAAGCTGGTACAATGCACTACCAGTTCTCTGCACTGCCCTTTGGCTTATCTACTGCGCCCAGGGTCTTCACAAAGTGCCTGGCACCAGTAATTGCATTTTGCAGACCTGGCGTTCCAGGTTGCGAAGTATCTTCGGATTACGCCTGGGGAGCACACATGTTAGGAAAATGCATTCAGGGCAAGTGGACCACAGACCAGATGCATCTTCACAACAGAAGGAGGAAGCTACTACATGATGGAGCAAAATCCCTAATAGGGAAGGCATCTCTGATCAGTACTAGCAAAAAATTACAATCCCTCATAAAATCCTCCAAGGCCAGCTTCGAGAGAAAAATTGCACAGGACACCAAAGACAATCATAAGGCTTTTTTCAGTTATGTTAGAAACCTGGGATGCAACTCCCAGACTTGTTCTGAGTTGATTCTAAACGACAAAAAATACACTGAACCCACAGACATCGCCAGTATCCTGGCAGACAGGTTCAGTGCAAACTCCCAAAAGAACAAGCATCTATCCCGGCAGAGGGCTGCCTCCCAAACATCTCTGATCCTCAGGTGAAGGCTGCCCTCTCCAAAGCAAAAAACACTGCTTCCATGGGACCAGATGGCGTTCCAGATTGCGTCCTACATGAACTCCAAGAGGATCTAATCCCTCAAATAAAACAGCTATACAATCTCAGCCTCACTACAGGATATGTGCCCACAGAATGGCGTACAGCAACAGTGGTCCCACTCCACAAAGGTGGAGCCTCTACGGACCCTGGAAACTATCGCCCCATAAGCCTGACTAGCTTAGTCTGCAACGCTATGGAGAGGATCATCGTGGAGCTCATAAACAAAGACATTGGGGACCTACAGACACTAGATCCTACTCAGTTCGGCTTTGTCAAGGGCAGATCCTGCCTTTTGAACCTGGTTGACTTCTTCGAAACAGTCACCAAAGCCTTAGATGAAGGGAAGGTAGTCCACACAGCCTATCTGGAACTTGCAAAGGCATTTGACACAATACCCCACTCAAGCATCATAGATAAGCTATCCAGCTTAAATATAAACCCCTATGTCACAAGATGGGTCGCAAACTGGCTCAAAGACAGAGCCCACAGAGTGAGAGTTGCTGGAGCCATGTCAGACTCGAAACTGGTCACAAGTGGCGTCCCACAGGGTTCTGTCCTGGGACCACTCTTGTTCGGTATATACTTTTCCGAGGTACAGGCAAACGTGGGAGGACTATGGCTCACCAAGTTCGCAGACTACTGCAAACTGGGCGCCATAATCAACTCTCCAGCTGGCACAAACATCCTTCAGAAAGGTCTCACAGAGACAGATAACTGGTGCCAGCACCATGGTTTAAAGCTAAATGCCAAAAAATGTATAGTCATACCCTTTGGCAAAAACAATGTGCCCACAAATTACCACATAGGCGGAAACCCATTAAGTACTGAGAAAGTTATTAGGGACCTGGGGACCCAAGTTGATAGCAATCTCTCCTTTGAAAACCACATTGCCAAAGTGGTTAGAAAGACCTTCTACATAGCCCACCTCATCACGAAGGGTTTCACATCTAGATCAAGAGAGGTAATCATGCCCCTTTATTCATCCCTCATCAGGCCCATCATAGAATACAATGCCCCTTTTGGGATGTACCTTACCCGACACCTGCAGCAATTAGAAAGACCCCAAAAGTATCTCACCAAGAGGATCAAGGGTCTCAAACAGATGCCATATGCTGCTCGGTTAAAAAAACTCCAGCTCTACTCAGTTGCATACCGCCTACTTCGAGGCGATCTATGCCTGACATACAAAGCTATGTCAAATCCAGAATTAATGGACATGCTCCACCTCAGTAAATCTAAATCCCTTAGAGAGACATGCTCGAGGGACTTGAACCTCAGCACAGAAATAAATAGATCTTGCTGGAGGGACAGGTTCATAACCCAGAGGCTCCCTTCGCTCTGGAATAGAATTCCAGTTCATGTGAGGCAGAGCACCTCGGTGAATCTCTTCAAGAAGAATCTCGATAGGTGGATGGGGGATCGTAGGTTTGTCCCAGGGATTACTCCCGTGTCACTATTAGACAGAGGCACAGTAAACTAAACCTTAAAGCACAGTATACTCAAATCAAGGGGTGGCGTAAGCCATACAGAATCGGGCTAGGCTTATAATTGCCCCAAGGCAGATAGCCTAGTATGAACCTATGAACCAAATATTATTCATACCTGGATGACTGCCTCATTCAAGCAGAGACAAAGGACATTCTTTTACAGCATCTGGCGTTTGTAAAAAGGTTGCTAATTTCTCTAGGGTACACAGTAAATGAAAAGCAGTCAAAACTAGTGCCCTCACAACAGATTATATTCCTGGGTGTCAGCTTAAATACAACGGCCCAGATGGCTTACCTCATGCCAGAGAAACAAGTTCAACTAACTCAATATTTTCGGCTACTGGCAAAAAAGTCCCATCTCCCTGCAAGAAAAAGTCTGCAGGCCCTGGGATTCATGGCATCCTGCATACTACTAATACCATATGCCAGACTGTATATGAGGAAATTATAATGGTACCTAAAAAGTGTTTGGTCTCAACACTCTCACAGTTTAGAAGCAGTAATACCAATGATTCCCTGCCTACAACAGGAGTTTCGATGGTGGGCACAGGCATGTCACCTAAACAAGGGTTAGCCTTTTACCCTACCCACAGCCAGGCAGTCTCTAACAACAGATGCTTTGGATTACGCCTGGGGAGCACACGTGTTAGGAAAATGCATTCAGGGCAAGTGGACCACAGACCAGATGCATATTCACATCAATCAAAAAGAGATTTTGGCTGTTCTAAATGCCCTAACAGCTTTCAAGGACCTTCAGCATCCAGGACAATTATTATTAAAGACAGACAACAACACAGTAATGTGGCACATAAACAAACAAGGGGGCACTCATTCTTATCCCCTATGCAGGCAAGCCATAACCTTGTGGAACACGGCTCTAACGTATCAAGTTCACCTGCAAGCACAGTTCCTGCCAGGAAAGAAAAATACTCTGGCAGACTATCTAAGCAGAAATATAATGGACCCTCACAAATGGAAGTTGAATCCACAAATCTTCAGCATGGTAACGAAAAAATAGGGATGCCCAGACATAGATCTTTTTGCCTCCCCACTGAATTGCCAGCTACAAAAATTCTGCACAAGGACTTATCACAAATAAGCATGGAAAGTGGATGCTCTTTTGTTCAGCAGGAAGAACCTAAAAGTTTATGCCTTCCCGCCACTGCCTCTCCTTTCAAAGGTACTCCTAAAACCAGACAAGAAAAAACACAGATGATCCTGATTGCTCCAGACTGGCCACGCCAGCACTGGGTACCCTACCTTAAGTAACTTAGCTCAAGGCCCACCATGGATTTTGCCTCAAATTCCACACCTTCTGACTCAACAAAACAATCAGATCCTGCACGGTCAGCTCAAAACCCTAAACCTGGCTGCATGGCATATTTATTAGTCAAACAGGCAACACCTCTCCCTAAAGCTGTTATGGATGTCATTTTGGAGGCCAGGAGGCTTGCACCAGGAAAGCTTACTCAGAAAAATGGAAGAGATTCTGCACCTGGAACCGGGCTCAAAACCTTGACCCTCTAGTTCCAAACATTCCTCAGATTTTACAATACTTAACTGAGATGCTGGACAGAGGCCTATCCTTCTCATCAATTAAGATCCACGCCTCTGCCATTTCAGCACATTACAACGCAAATCCTCCTCTATTCTCTCATCCCTTGCTAAAACAGTACCTCAGAGGGGCTAAAAACATAAGACCGCCCCGGAAAGCACCAACACCAACTTGGGACCTCAATTTAGTTTTGGAAAAACTAACCCTGCCACCTTTTGAGCCAGCCAATACAGCCGATCTAAAATTTTTATCATGGAAAACAGCTCTGCTCCTGGCAGAAATGGCAGTAACTTCAGCACGAAGAGTCTCAGAGCTACAGGCATTAATGGCAGTGGAACCTTTTATAATTTTTCATCAGGACAGGGTTTCTTTAAAGACAAACCCTACCTTTATGCCAAAGGTGGTATCTAGTGTGGCACTTAACCAAACCATCCATTTGCCAACTTTTTATCCAAACCCTCAAAATAAAGGGGAGAAACTTCTGCATTCTTTGGACATACACAGGCAGCTACGCTTCTACTTGGACAAAACAAAAGCTTTCAGGAAAACTGAGCAACTGTTTGTAACATATGCTGCAGGATCACAGGGCAAGGCTATCTCAAAGCAGACTATATCCAAATGGATAGGATACTGTATACGTTACTGCTACACACAACATGGAAAATCAGTCCCAAATAACATTAGGCCACATTCCACCAGGGCAACAGCCACTTCAACAGCCTTTCTCAGAGGAGTACCTACCAAGGAAATTTTGGAGGCTGCAACTTGGAGCTCAGTGTACACCTTTACCAAGCATTACCACCTGCCTCTTTACTCTAAATCCAGAGCAGGATTTGCCACTGCAGTTCTGCAGGGCCTCATAGCCAATCCTAACTCTTTATAGACCAGCCACCCAACCTTAGCTTTGGGATTCTACCCAAGTGTAATGACTGCAGCAGTGTAACACAATGAACATAGTACAGTTTTGTACCTACCATAAATGTAGACGTTCGAGTGTTCACACTGCTGCAGTCCAGGTTACCCTCCCTCCATCCCCTCTGAACTAGCTGGACTTGTCTATACCTTTCTATCCTATACAACCTTTGTGGTGTATTTGTTTGTAACTGAAGGTATTGTTTTTATTTTTATATGTATATCTTTTATTAGCAATATGTATTGCCTACCTACTTGGGGGCACCTGACATCTGGGGCAAGAAAAACTGAAGAAAATGGTGTCTGATGCATCTTGTATACCCTGGCGCACTGACGTCAGGGAAGAAGTGACAACAACCGACGCCAGACCAAGACTTTGGAACTCTGGCCGACTATGGGACCGCCTTATGGCAGGATAACCCAAGTGTAATGACTGCAGCAGCGTGAACACTCGAACATCTACATTTATGGTAGGTACAAAACTGTACTTTTCTTCCTACTTCTCACATCCATTCCTCAGTTAGCTTTTGTGATGTTTTCTATTTTCTCATTACTTGTAACTGCAGAGACACTCATTCTCCCTTTCATTTTCTTAAAGTTAATTAGGATAAAAAACTATTTTCTGTTTGACTGCATTCTGGCCTCTATTTGCCACTAAAATGTCAAATTCTTACAAAGCAATATCCTTTACTTGTTCTGCATTCTATGTTAATAATATGCAAGTGATATTCAGATAACTTTGGAAGAAGATTTGACTGCAACATACACTTCCATTGGTTTTATCCATTCCCTCTGCTGTCTTGCAAGTATCCATCACTGTTATATACAGATATGGAGACAATGGCCATGGTTGCCTTGTGCTCTTTTTCTCATCTTTATATCTGCACTCATAATGCAGCGCATCAAACAAAAAATTACTATATTCTTATTGAGGCAAACATTATTTTGTGAGTGTTATCACTGCTTTATCTTTCTTCTCCATTTCCATTTTATTCATCAGAATTACAGACTAGCCACCAGTTGTCTATTGATGGCCTCCTTTTGGCAAATCCTGTTTGAC
The DNA here is from genome assembly GCF_019279795.1 of Protopterus annectens. NCBI lineage: Eukaryota > Metazoa > Chordata > Ceratodontiformes > Protopteridae > Protopterus > Protopterus annectens. Next base: position 672,201,360 of record NC_056726.1, on the reverse strand, counting down.
TCCTGTTGGTTATTATTGCAGAGAATTTATTCCACCATTTTCACTAATCTCTCTTTCATTATTTTAGCATTTGTAATGACAGAGGCCAAACATTTCCCACGTCCTTTACTTCTCCCCTTTGGCAAAATCATTACTTTATTTCTCCCCAACACTTCTATAAGAAAAGGATCTTTGTCATTTAGACTTGCACATGCTTGTAAAATTCTCCATGGAAATCAGCGAGCCATTCTAAACATTACTGCTGAAGCAGCACAACAAACTGTTGGGTGGATAAAGAAGTGCTAACGTGTCTTACAAGTCTCTGACAACCTGTGGCTGAAAGAAAATATGAACGGTATATTTATGGATAATATGGAACACCAAGAGAAGTGTACAGTTGATCAACCCATTAAGCATTCAGACAAGATTCTGTAGAAGATAATTCAGTCTTGTATGGATTATTGTTAGGACTATTGATAGTGGCTTACTTTTAATGAAATTATTATTAAGAACAGTATTGAATATATGTCAACATTAAGTGGTGAGATTTCGCTACAGGGTCTATTCTACAACATCTGGCTTTTCTACACATGAAAAACAATACACTGACTTGTTTACTAATATTGAGAAGAAAAGGAGGACAGTTTAAAATCAGAACAATAAGGGATAACAGAGAGTACCAGAATCTCATAGCCTACATGAATGTAGGTAAGAGACGGGCAACAAAGGACCATAAACACAGCAATAATGATAGTAATTTTTAATAGAGAAGATGATGAAGCTTTATGTAAAGGTCCCTTTTAGAAGCTCGCTTCTATGCAAATCAGAGAGAATAGTGAAAAGGGGAATAGTGAAAAGGGGAATAGTGAAAAGGGAAGCAGAACTGGAGCAGTAGGGAAATAACAGAATTGCAGTTATCACAACAGTTATTTTCACCCCCCACTCTCACCTCTACCTCACCCCCAAACCAGGAGTAGATATTATTGGGGTGGTGCAATTCATATGCGAAAGGAATAATGGCATTAGACAATGGCTTTGAGGCCACCGTTTCAGGTACTTTAATGTTTATATTTAAGAGAAGTTAAACATTGTAATTATAGTCATTTGGACATAGGTGGAATCCACCACAAACTGCTTCTGAAAGGCTTCATGGTCGTATCATCCTCAAAGACAGACTTAGCACCTAGAGTCATTGATTTAAAGATGTTTACCAGGAATTTAAACTTAAAATATGTATTAACAAAAAAGAAAATGAGGGGCCGACTGAAGCCAGATTGACCAACTCCATTAGAAAAAGTTTATTTAGCCCCCCCCCCCATCCAAGTATACAGATGTTTGAAAGACTATGTTGACATGGAGTTAGGGGTTCATTGGAATAATCTGGAATCAGACTTTTGTTTTTATTCTTGTGTAGAATGGCTGGTAATAAATCTCTTTGCTTTATGAAACCGAACAAGGGTGGGGGACTAATTATAATGGATTCCGAGGACTACTCAGGTAAGATGTTGAACATGTTCATGGATGAAGCAACTTATATACTGAGTTCTTTAAATAAATGTAGCGTACAGAAAATAGATTTTTTTAGAGGAGCTGTTGGTGAATGGACACATTAAACCACGATTGTAAAACTACTTACAAATTAAATTTTCCAAGAGCTCCTAACATTTTTGGTATTCCAAAGAAGTATTCTAACATTGAGAGTTTGCCCCTAAGACCGATAATCTCAGGGGGCAGGTGAAAGACAGAGCCATTGACAAAATGCATTGATTTAAAAAAAAAAAAAAAAAAAAAAAAAAGTTTATTCCGGTGCTGACCACATTTTAACGGACTCCTTCGATTTCCTGTACAAGGTTAGAAGTGTTCATTTAAATGACAACTTTTTTTTTTACAATGGCTATGAAAATGTATTTGCTGTGTTACCACATTTTGTTGGTCTTGAATTATTTGTTGATGTTTAACTTAAATTTTATTTAAAGAAATGAAATATCACTATTGGTTGACTTTATAGATATTATTTTAAAGAACAACTATTTATGTTTCAAGGGTGAATATTATAGAGAAACTAATGGGGTTGCTATGGGTGCGATTTGAGCCTTCACTGTATATGAACTGTACTGTAAGGGCATGGGAAAAAGACCACATTTTTTGAGGGAGATGTTTTTAAGTATTGTAAAACTAAACTTCGGTTTTTGGATGATGATTTTATTATCTGGGCAGGTAGTGAATGGCCATCTGGTACTTTAGACAGTTGGAATAGAACTTGCATTTCACATGCTATAGTAATTATAATACTATAGGCTTATTGGATGCCTACTTCAGGTATACAGAGAAAACTGGCTTACAGTAATTCATTTCTATATTACTCCAGCAGTGTCATCCCATGCATCTGAAAAAAAGAGTATTGTTAAAAGTCAGTTTGTTAAAGCCTCTAGAAACACCTCTCGGGAAGAAGCATTTCAGATTGAGTTTGAGTTAATTGGGATGTTCCTAGAGAGGGGCAACTCACAACAGTTAGGTGAAACAGAAAAAATATGAAATAATGGATGAGACAAGGGCAAAATACAGGCTAATTAAATATGGCGTAGTAGCTGTTGTTTAAATAAAGGTGAAACAATAACAAATGAAGCAACACATACCCAATATAATTTTTTTAATGGATGAACACTACTGATAAGTGTAACAAATTTTTGGCGAGTGTTGGAAGAGGCAAAACTGCCCAGATATGATGATGAAGATGCACTTAATTCTTTGTTTAGAAGGAGAAGGCACAATTTTAAGACCTTGCTTGAGAGGCAAAGTACAGCACAAGGTGGTCACTCTGAGCAGACACATACATGTGGTAGGTGTGCACATCACAGTTTTATTAATGTAGAGAAAGTCTGCCTGCTATTCTAAAATGGAGTAAACCTGGTAGTTAGAATTGGAATACAGCTGGTGTGGTATAGCTCACTTTTTGTGACTCCTGCAAGGCTTTCTGTGTTGGTAAACCTGTTAATGTTTTAAAACAAAAAAATGTACCAGCACACTTACTGCATTAAACACGATGATTTAATGAAAATCCCAGCTAAGCATGCAGTACAGAGTTTCAATGTTAAATGTTTTTTTATTTTTGGTTTTAGAAAAGGTGGGGACTGGAAAACATTCTTAGAAATTCAAAAGTTATTGTGGCATATAATGACTGCCACTGTAACTCCTGGACTAAATGATTGTGTCAGTATTAACTGCGCCTGTAATATTAGTACGTTTTAAAACATATTTTCAATGGTTTTTTTTTCTTTACATTTTTAAGATGGTTTATATGAATCTGCATGTGAATTGTTATTCCTTAAGTACAAGCTCCTAGGTTTTTGCATTTTGTACTTGTACATTTAAATGCTTGGTTATGCGATTGTTAACTGATAAAAGGAAGTGGTGAATGAGCTATTGCAGGATGTTCTTCATTCCACATTGCTGCAGTCCTAACTATTGGGTAGTCCGCTGTCCAGTCGCGCCAGGGTACTAAATATCCTCAGTCTTTTGCCACATGGTCCGATGCAGAAGCAATTTTGAAAGTTTCTGAAGTCAGAGTTTCAGACCGAATCAAAGTAATATTTTGGTTTTTTCTTGCCTCAGTATTTAACGGATGTCAGAAAAAGTGAATAACTGTATTTCTTGTGGGAAACAGATACCTCATAGGGATTACCATACTTTGTGTATACCTTGTTTAGGGCCTGCGTTGTTGGATTTGTGCTAGATTTAACAAACGCACTATTAAGAGAAGGTTAGACTGTGCCAGGTTAGTTTTGGGAATTATAAAATGCAACCGACAGTCCCAGACGTCGGTTCTTTAGTAGGCTCAGTGGAGCCGGAGGTTCTGCCAGAAGTTTCTTTGGAGTCTCAGAGAGAGACTTTACTGTTACAGGATGTATCCTCTCAGGAAGTAGGCCAGGCTGGGGGGGCTTCTCAGGTGGCTGTTCTTCCCTCTCTTCCTAAGGTGGTTAGAGCCTCCCCTTCTGTTTCCAAGGCTTCCTTGAGAGGAAGGCCAGGTTTAGCTTCAGTGGGGGCTCCTTCTGCTTCAGGGTCTTTGCCTAAGAAACATATGCTTAAAATGGCAGAGGATTTGATTACTATGATTAGAGGTTCTATGCCCCCTCCTGATAAGAGGCCTAGGATGGAACCTGAGTTTGAGAGTTTTGAGCAATGTTGGAGGCTTCTGAGTCTGCTGAAGACTTGCAGGAGTATCCTCCTTATTCTGATTCTGATGTGGATGATTCTACTCCTTCAGCTTCTCCTCCTGAGGATTTTTCATTGTCAGAGACTCTGCATTCCATGAGGGAGCATTTTAAATGGGAAGGTCAAGATTTCTCTGATTCAAGGAAGAGGCTTAGGGAATTCTTGTTTTACCCCAGCATAGGCCTTTAGCTATACCTCCTGTTCTGAATGTGGTGGAAGATGTTTTTGCAGAGGCTTCCCTGAATCCTGATTCTTTGCCTCCTGCCCCAGTTAAACCGGATAGGTACTATAGGGTGCCTGAAGCTCATAAGTATCTTTTTAAGAGTCCTAGGGCAGACCCGGAAACTGTCTCTCAGGGGCCTAAGGGTGTGAAGGCCTCTGTTGTTAAAAATCCTGTTCCTCCTGATAAAGAGGCAAGGGCTTTGGATAGATGGGGAAAGAAAGTGTATACTTCTTCCACTTTAGCCATGAGGGCGTTGAATTGTCAGTTTCACATGTTAAAATATCAGAATTATCTCCTTTCACAATTGAAATCTAAGGTCATGTGTCTGAACAGGTGGGTAAACATTCCTTGCAGTGTGGTTTTGATGCTGTGCAGGCCTCCTCGAGGGTGGCTGCCACTGGTTCTGTTCTCACGCCTGGTTGAGAGATCAGAATTTAGCTGAGCATGTTAAAACAAGGATTTTGGATGCTCCTTTACAGTCTGATGTGTTGTTTGGTTCGCCTGTGGAAGCAGTTTTAAAGAAAATGGAGGACAAGGCTAAGTCTATGCAAACTGTTAAGGATTTTTTGCAGGTGCAGCCTCCAGTTTAGTAGAAATTGGCCTACTAAGGGTTGGACTTATCCTGCTTATGATTCCCAGTCTAGGGGTAGGTCTAGACGTGGTAGGGGCAGAGCTCAAGGTTTTAGGCCTAGGACAGGAGTTCCTGCTCGGACTTCTGGTGAGGGCAGGGGTCAGTCCTTTAAGCAGACCCAATGACCTGCCTTTTCAGCTGCCAGTACATTCTCGCCTGGCAGCACCTTTGGGAGGAAGGCTGTCTCTTTTCAAAGAAAATTGGAATTTAATTACCCAAGACAGATGGGTTCTGGATATCATTCACCACGGTTACAGGTTTTATTTCCATACCTTGCCTCCTTTCAAAGGCATGCCAGACATTCCTCCTCTACAAAGAACAGAGGCTCACAAGCAAATTTCTCTGTTGCTCCAAATAGGGGCCATGCAGCCAGTTCCAGACAGGGGTGTTCCTAGTACCAAGAAAGGGAACACGTGGAGACCAATTTTGGATTTATCTATCCTCAACACTTATCTGGACATTCCCAAGTTCAAAATGTTGACGTTACAACAGCTTTTACCTCTGTTGGGCAAAGATCACTGGATGTAGATCTCAAGGAAGCTTACCTTCATGTGCCTATAAGACTAAGTTGCAGGAAATATGAGCTGGAAATTCTCATTATCAGTTCTCTGCATTGCCCTTTGGCTTATCTAAGAGTATTCACAAAGGTTCTGGCTCCAGTGATAGCTTACTTCAGGCTAAAAGGAATTCAAATCTATCCTTACTTGGATGACTGCCTGATTCTGGCTCAAGAAAAGGAAGACCTTCTACAGCATTTGGAATATGTCATAGCAGTGCTAAGATGCCTAGGGTATTCTGTAAATAAAGTCCAGTCTAGTACTCTCTCAAGACATGTGCTTTCTGGGTGTGAGACTGAATACAGCAGCCCAGATGGCCTTTTAACCGGACAAACAAAAGAATCTTTCCAGTTACTTCCATCAACTATCTCTTCAGTCCGGGCTGACTGCAAGGACAGTCCTTCAAGCCTTAGGGTTCATGGCATCTTGTATTCTGGTGCTTCCCAATGCCAAACTGCATATGAGGAAGCTGCAATGGTATCTCAAAATGTATGGACACAGCACTGCCAGGATTTGGACACTGTCATTCAAATAATACCTTGCATTCAAAAGGAATTTTGTGGTGGGCTCAGGAATGTCACCTAAACAAGGGACTCTCTGTGACAGTCAGATTCTAACAACAGATGCCTCAGACATTGCTTGGGAGCTCATCTAAATGGAAAGTGGATACAAGACAAGTGGCCTGCCAGACTACAGCATCTACATATCAACATGAAGGAGATGTTAGCAGTCCAGTTTGCATTAATGGCTTTCAAGGAGTTACTTCTTCCAGGACAGGTGTTGATTCTAACAGACAACACAACTGTCATGTGGTACATCAACAAACAAGGGGAACACATTCTTACCCATTGTGCAGGCAAGCAATGATTTTATGGGAGACAGCTTGCAACTAACTCTTCAGGCAAGGTTTCGAGCACAGAACTCCTTAGCAGATGTGTTAAGCAGACAAATCATGGATCCCGTGGAAACTGGATCTTCATGTATTTCAAAAATTGACAGTGTCATGGGGAACTCCAGACATAGATCTGTTCGCTTCTCCACTAAACCACCAGCTGCCAAAGTTTTGCACAAAGAGGTTTCATCACACAGCTTGGAAAGTGGATGCTCTTTCTTTCAGTTGGAAAAATCTTCATGTGTATGCTTTTCCACCTCTGCCTCTTCTTCCAAAGGTGCTTCTAAAGGTCAGACAAGACAAGCCAAGGATGATTTTAATAGCTCCAGATTGGCCTCGGCAGCACTGGTACCCACTACTGAGGAGTCTGCCTTTACCCTTGATTACACACCTGTTGTCTCAGAGGGACGGTCACCTGCTCAATGTCAAGCTTCACTCTCATCTAACAGCCTGGCATATTCTGTTTTGAAAGACAGCAGGTCTCAACTTCCTCAACAAGTTTTAAATGTGATTATGGAAGCCAGAAGGCCTAGTACAAGGAAAGTGTAAAAAATGGAAGAGATTTTTATTTTGGAGTGCAGCAAACAATTTGGAGATTTCTGAGCCTAATTTGAGTGTGGCTCTTCAATATCTTACTGAGTTATTGGACAAAGGTTTGTCTTTCTCTTCCATTAAGATTCATGCTGCAGCAATTTCAGCTCACTATGATTGTGACCCACCATTGTTTATCCTTTGTTCAAGCAATTGAGCTCCTACTCCTGCTTGGGATCTCAATTTTACTGCTGAATTGAAATACTTGTCATGGAAGACTGCTTTTTGTTGGCCATTACTTCTGCAAGAAGGGTTTCTGAGTTGCAGGCCCTTATGGCAGTAGAGCCTTTTGATTTTCATAAGGATAGGGTATCTTACTAATCCTTCCTTTATGCCTAAGGTGGTTTCTAGTGTGGCTTTAAACCAAACTATTCATTTGCCTACTTTTATGCAGATCCCCAAAATAAAGGGGAAAAGATTTTGCACACTTTAGATGTACACAGGCAATTGCGTTATTATTTGAGCAGGACTAAGGATTTTAGGCAGTCTCAGCAGTTGTTTGTTTCTTCAAGCCTGTGTCAAAACAAACTATTTCCAGGTGGATTGGGTTTTGCATTTCATTTTGTTATTCCCATCATGGCAAGGAGATTCCAGCTGGGATTAGGCCTCATTCCACTAGGGCTACTGCCACTTCAACAGCATTTCTAAGGCAGCTACTTGGAGTTATTATCACCTTCCTCTCTACTCTAAGTCTAGGGCTGGTTTTGCCACAGCTATTTTGCAAGGCATGTTGTCAGTTCCTGCTTCCTTATGATTTAATAGTTAGGACTGCAGCAATGTGGAATGAGACAGTACAGTTTTGACCTTACCTATGTAATGTAGATGTTCGAGGATCCATTCCTGCAGTCCAACAGTCCCCCCCTCTCCCCTCCCTCTGTAGGGGTGTTGTGTAGGTGAGGTTATGTTCGGTAATTTTGTATATATTGTACATATTTTTGGTGCAGGTATGTTTGGGGGTTTTGTTTTTGGCCTTATCTTTTCAGGGTCTTCTGACATCTGGGGGTATTCAGGCCGACTGGACAATAGTTAGGACTGCAGCAATGTGGATCCTCGAACATCTACATTTATGGTAGGTACAAAACTGTACTTTTTGATAATGTTTAGGTTAGACAAAACCACTTCTTTTGGTGAAAGAACACATTTCTTGCTTCTCGGTCCTTGAATACTGCACTTTTTTCTTGTTAAATGTGCTTATTGGTTTGTATTGTTGAGCTTGCTTCATTGCTTGATTTGTAGTTAGTCAAAATATTTAGTCTTGTGTTACGATCAGCCATATGATCAATTATATCTAAAGCCTCTAATATATTTGAAAAGAGCGTCTTAAACAGTTTTCTTGCTGTTCTTTTTGGTACTGTGATATCAGTGACAGCTGTCAGGACCATGACAGATAAGTAGATCACTGTTGCATTTGATACCTACCTCATGGACTGTCCAGTTTCCCAAGCTTGTGTGTGCCTTCCTGTTGCTCTGTCAGGAGCAGAAGGGGAGCTCCAGTATAAAAAGAGTTAACAGCTCCGAATTTGTTAGAGCATTTTTGTCTGCGAAGTGCACTCCATCTCTCTGTGCGAAACTGTTGTCTAGTGATCCTTCAGGGCTGAGCAGATAAGTCCCTTGTTGGAGAATACTTTCCACTAAAATTATATTTCTAAGATAAAACTTGTTTTTCTCACTAAAATGTGACTGCTAGGAAACTGGGTTTATTATTTATGGACGGTTGTTACTTTTCAAAGGGAATCTGTATATAAATACTTATGTGAACTTTTATGTGTTTGAAAGATAAAGAAAAAATCTGTTTTGACAGAATTTTCCTACGTCTCTCTGAGGCTTCATCTTTCCTTGTGGTACGAAATTGTGGTAGATGAATGGGTTTTAAGTGTAATTCAACTAGTGTACACTTTGAATGGGAGTACCTTCCTTTGTCCCAGGGGTTTCCTCCTTGACCTGTGAACGACATCTCCTTGTTTCAGTCCATTCTGCATCATTTGTTAATAATAATACAAGTACTTAGGCACGTAAAGGCTTTTAAGATTTTTTCTGGTAACAAAGAGGGAAGGATCCTGGTAGCCTGTACTGAACTTTTCCTTTCTAAATCTTTTTGTCAAGATTTTAAAGTTCAGAATGGTTTCTGGTCGTCCCTATTTACCTCTGCTTCTCTAGCTTTCAGGGCTTTGAATCTTAAAAAATTTTCTGAACAGCTTGGCAATGGGAATGTGATAAGCAATCCAGAACATTTTTTAAGATTTTCTGGGTTGGCTTACATTATCAGAGGAGGGCCTTTCCATATCACTGTTGCAGTATTCATAACCTAAGGGATCTCCTGCTAAGGATAGCCCAACATCTGACCAGTGTACCAAAGCCTTATAGGCATCATATGTCACATATATGCTGCCCGCAAGTTGTAGGGCATAAGGGTGTCATTCGGATGCACGCACTCAGAACTTTGTCACTACCAGTCTGAATGCCATCATTGAATATCAGCGTGAATCCCTTTCTGCTGTGCTTTTTACCAAACCCCATGTTTCATGTAAGTGCTCCATTGGGGGTTCTTCTTTCTTTTTTCTTTAGTGCTGTTGGGTTCATGTCATCCAGAAAGGGAAAATGTCAGTATGGGAGGAAGATTCCCTATAACAGCCATCGTGACCATTGTCTTTTCTGTTTGGGTACTTCCCACGACCATGCGCAGTGTTCTATCTGCCAGGCTTTTGCCTTAAGACTGTACGTAGTCTTCTCTCATCTTTATCAATTTAGTTCAAAAACCAACATTTTAAACTGTTGGCTCAAGGTGCTGTAGTGGAATCTTCCAGTCTTGAGGGTCAGAGGTCTGCCAAGAAAAAGGCCAAAAAACTCCGGCATGAAATGGCTTTTGTACAGCCTCCTTCGGACATCTTTCTCGAGGCTAGTGAAAGCCCAAAGTCCAGTGCTTGCTTCGGATTTCTCTGTAGCGACCCTGTCAAGGGCTGGGATTGATCTGATGTCCTGCACATCCTTGAAGATTTCACAAATGTCAGCTGCTGACACTGAGGGGGAGCCTCGGCTGATTATATCCAAGGGACTGAGAGGGATTCTGCAAAGCTTAGTTAGGGAGGGGATTCCTACTGCACTTATTGAATGACACCAGAGGTATGACCCTCTGAGGGTGTTTCATGTGGATGTCGCACAGAAAAGGAAACCGAAAACCAAGCATATTTCTCCTGTAGTTAAGATCCTCAACTTGAATGGTAGGATTTTACCTGGGGGGGGGGGGGGTTATTCAATGCCTTGATGGCTTTCAACCTTCCTTAAGGAGTGTCTGTGCCTGCCTTTCCTGGTATTCCACTCTTCCTAAAAGACCCAAGGAGTTGGATTCTTAAAACAAGGATCTGGATTCAAGAGAAGAAGCCCTAGTTTATTGTTTTCAAATTTCTTCTCCCTTGGTCTATGCTTCAGAGGAGGAGGAGGACTCTTAGTCCAAATTTCCATCTGGAGAAACTCTCCTTTGGGGATGCTGTTACCTGCATAATGGAGGGTTTTTTAAGTGGGATTGTTCTCAAATGTCTGACATTCAGAAAATGTATTATGAGCTCCTCCATGTAGTCTCCCCTAAAACATTGGCTGTTCCTACTGTTCTGGCTGCCCTTCTGGATACATTTTCAGCAGCTTCTGTGGCCCCTGATTCTTAGCCCCCTGCACCCAGAAAAGATGATAGATTTTGCAAAGAGCTTGATAAGTCTAAATTTCTTTATAAATGTCATTCTGCTGGCCTTACTGTAATGTCTGTCTCTTCTAACAAACCCTCACATTGCTGCCCTCTACCAAATTGTTCCCTTCAGATAAGGATAGTAGGGCCATGGAGAGGCTAGGCAAAAAGCTTTATACTGCTGACACTTTACCCTTTTATGTCTTCATTTACCAGACTCTTCTGACTAGGCATGTTTGGTCCTCCTCTCTTAGTTTTCCAAAGTGATTTTTGACCTGTCTAACTGTGAGAGGAAGGCTTCTACCCTTTCCCTGTTGGGCTGTACCTCCCAAGTTGCTTGCCAGTCTATCAAATGCAGCCATGATGCAGCTGATATGTCCTCCAGGGCAGCCACCTTTGGTTCAGTTCTGAGACACTACTCGTTTGGGTTCATCTTCACGCTTTGCCTGATGACATTAAGGCCAAAGTATTAGATGCTTCTTTGGATAATAAAAGTCTTTTTGGTGCTGCTGCTTCTGAACTTTTGGTCTCTTCAAAATGAGGGTAAAGCCTTGTGGGAGTTGAAACATATTTTTTCTCCTTTTTCCAAGTTTCATAGGAATTATCCCTCCATATCTGCTTTTGTTCATAGGCAGTCTCACCCTCCACCTAAGGGAAAAAAAGGGTTCTGGATGTGTGCTTCGTGCTAAGTCTACTTAAACTCCTACCTCCCAGAAACCTGCTTTTCAGGACAAGGCAGGTTCCATTTGACAGTTTGTTTCCCCTTTTCTTCTCACTCAGGTTCCCTTAGCCCTCTGTCTTTCCCTGTGTCTTCCAAATTGGTTAAGGATCTCAGTAGAATTTTGGGTTCTGTCCATTGTCTGCCAGGGATATTTTATGGTTTGGAAATACATTCCTCCCTTTTTTGTGCTTTCCTCAACCTCCTTGGGAGCAGCTTCCACTTTCCCAGAGGTACTCCACTCTCTTTTGGTTCAGGGCACCATTCAAGCTGTGCCTCCTGCCCAAGTAGAGATGGGTTTTTATTCCAGAATATTTTTGTTTCCACCAAAGGAGGATATTTTGAGAACAGTTTTGGATCTTTCCATGTGAAACACCTTTTACAAGATACCTTCCTTTCAGATGCTGTCTCTTCAGAATGTATTTCCCCTTCTTTTGCCCCAGGCTTTTGTGATCTATCTGGATCTCAAGGATGCCTGTCTTCATATCCCCAGCCATCTTCTTTTCAGGAAATGTTTACATTTCTCCCATTTCTTCCTTGGATTTTCCATTCTCTGCTTTGTGCTAGTGCCTCTCTATTGCCCCAAAGGTGTTCACCAAAAGTCTCGCTCCTGTCACTGCCTTTTGCAGAGTGCAAGGAATTTGGATCTTTCCCTATCTGGACAATCTACTCATTCAAGCTTCTTCCCCTGAGCCTCTGCTTCAGGATCTCAAGTTTACTATTTCACTGTTAGAGTCTGGGGTTCACCATAAACTTTCAGAAATCAACTGTGATGCCATCTCAGGAATATGTTTTCCTGGGTTGCAGGCTATAGACCATTCCCCACTGTTGACATCTCTGTCTGCCCTGCTGTCTCTCACTGTCTTTTTCCAGTCTTTTCTTCCTCTAGCTTCAGTCAAGGCCAGGGAATTTCTGAGAGTTCACAGGTTCATGGCTTTCACTATTCCTATGCTCCCTGTAGCCAGGCACCACCTATGAAAGCTTCAGTGGTACCTCAAGTCAGTGTGGCTCCAGCAATGCCACCCTCTGGACTTCTTTGTACTGTTCCTTTTGTGTCTGAAGCTTGAGCTTCATTGGTGGATCTATCAGCTTTCTCTCAACCTGGTGCTTCCTTTCAAGCTCCAGTCCCAACTCGAGCTCTTTATGGATGGCTCAGTTAGGTGATGGGTTGCCTCATTTGGTTCTCTCAAGGTTCAGGGTTGCTGACCTCTTCATCAGAGGTTGGACCACATCAGTATAAAGGAGATGAGGGCTCTACTTCTGGCCCTTCAGGCTTTTCATTTCTTCTTTCATCCCGGGCCACTCAAATTTTCACAGACAATACCACAGTGATGTGGTATGTCAACAAGCAAGGGTGTCCAAGGTACTATCTTATTTGCAGACTAGCTCTTCAGGTCTGTGATCTTGCTGTCCAGCAAAAAGTGGCTATTCACCAGTTTAGATTCCCTCAGAGCACAGTCTAGTGACAGACTCTTTGAGCAGGTCTGGCACACAAGCTCATGAATGCATGCTTCACAGAAATGTGTTCCTGGACATTATCCATGTGTGGGTATTTCTCATGTAGATATTTTGCATCCACTCTTAACAGACAACTCCCTCTATCCTGTTCCAGAATCCCAAGTCCTCTGGCTTGGAAAATGGATGCCTTGTCTTTCTCTTGGAAAGACATGTTTCTTGACACCTTCCATCCCTTCTCTCCCTTTACCATCTTACCAAAAGTATTGCACAAGATCAGGCAGGACTCTCCCAAAATCTTGCTAGCAACTCTCTTTTGGCCCAGACAGCATTGGCTTCTCCTTTCTCACTTGGCCAGGGGCAAACATCACAAGTTACCTCACCAGGTGGGGTTGATCTTTTCAACAAGACGAGTTCTCTTATCTATCCTCAGTTGTCTACTCTTAACTGATGCTGTGGGTGATAAAGATTTGATCCCTTTCAGATACCTCTTTTCTGATGAAGTACTTCAGGTTTTTCAGGAGGCCAGGGAAATCCAGTGCTAGGAAATCATATCTGTCCAAATGGAAATGATTTTCTATCTGGTGCCTCACTCAGCATCAGGGTCCTTTATCTGTGGAGGTTCTTCTGGTTCTCTCATATTTGTGTAATCTGCTTCATGCTGGGTTGATGTATTCTTCAGTAAAAGCTTATCTGTCAGCAGTTTCTGCTTGTTTGCCCTTAGTCTCCTTTGTCCTGTAGATTTGAGGTTAAGCAGTTTCTTAAAGGCGTCCTGTGTATCAGGCATCCTAAGAAGTCTATTCTGCCTTCTTGGGACCTCAGTCTTGTTCTTGAAACATTGACTCAGGCTCCTTGCTTGCTTCCTTACAATATTGTACTTGGAAGACTGTTCTCCTTTTGGCTCTCACTTCACCCGAGAGAGACTGTGAACTTCAGGCACTAATGACTGTTCCTCCTTTTCTGGCTTTCCACAGAGACAGGGTTTCTTCTTTGATGTCCAAGGTGGTTAATGAGAAGATTCTCCTTAATCAGTATGTTCTTCTTCGTTCTTTTTCCCTTCTCTGCAGTCTGCCAGTGAGAACATTCTTCACACCTTGGATATGCATAGACCGTTCAGATACTATTTGGACAAAACTAAAGTTATTCACAAATTCGAGCAGCTTGTTGTTTCCTTCCATCCCAGGTCTTTGGGTTTGGCTGATGTTCTTCCTATTTCACTGTTGCAGTCATCACACTTGGGTTATCTGCCTGCAGGTAGCCCTCAGTCAGCCCAAATACCAGAGTCTTGGGAATTCTGCGTCAGATGCTGTCGCCTCTTCCATGACGTCAGGTCATCAGAGGTATAAAACATGCAACAGACGCCATTGCATCCAGCTTTTCTTGCCGTGCTGGAGCCAGAAGCAGTTCACAAGTGCCGGTCGGCCACTACCTGAAATTTTCGTTATTCGAGTTTCAAACCTGAAGTCTTCTAAAGCTAAGTACCCCTTTGGGGATCCTTTTTTCTTGCTCTAACCGATGTCAGAAAAAGTTAACAATTTTCTTGCCTGTGGAAAGCAAATACCTCACAGAGATTTTCATTCTTACTGCATCACCTGTTTAGGCCCAGACCACGACTTTCCACACTGTAAGTTTTGTGCCTTGTTCAATGCCCGAACTATTCATCGTCAGGCTATCTTTGTCACTAAATTCTTTCGCTCTCATTCTCTGTATTCGGAAATGGCTTTGTTAAGCCATCCGACGACTAATCTTCCGGAAAAACGTAAGGATAAAGACAGAGACAGACCGCATAGGTCCAAAACTGCTGATGACGCTTCCGTTAAGCTAGTCGCCAGTCTATCTTTACTCAGTGTGGCGCTTTTACAGCCTCTGATACCCACTTCTACAGATTTACAGGCCTCTACTGAGACCCATTCAGAGTCTGGTATGCCGCGAGATGCTTCTTCGACTATGGAACTTGCAGATGTCTCTACCTTGGATGGGTCCAGAGCCACTGTGCAGGCACCAGCTTCTGAGGGTGTATTTTGATCTACCAATGATAGCATTAAACAACTTTTTGTTTTTGGCTAAAACTACCGAGTTTATCAGGCCCAGAGTTCAGACTACACTTAGAAAACCCACAACCAAAGAGCATGCTCAAGCTTCCATGCCACAAAAACAAATGCTTAGAATGGCTGAAGACCTTATTACTCTAATTAAGTGAAGCCAGCCTGCCCCCTGCTAAAAGACAAAGAATTGAATTTCCTTCTGATTCTACAGACCAGGAGTCTGATGACTCTGACCCTTCTGATTACCAGGACATGCGCTTATCTACCTATGAAGATTCTGATGCAGAGGATTCCATTCCCTGTGCCTCCCCTCCAGAGGAGGTTTCTTTTGGTGAAACCTTGCATACCTTAAGAGAGAATTTCCGCTGGGAATGCCAGGACTATCTTCAGTCCAAAAAGAGACTCAGAGAATTTTTAGATTTGCCTCAGTACAGGCCTCAAGCTATACCCCTCTGTCTTGGATATTGTAGATGTCTTCATGGAATCCAGTCGTACAGACAGGGTTTCTAGAGCTTTAGACAGATGGGGCAAAAAGGTATATGCCTCTGCTACTCTTGCCATCAGGGCTTTGAATTGCCAGTTTCACATGTTGAAGTACCAACAACATATTATGGATTTAATAAAACAAAAAATGGTGTTACTTCCAGATTGTGCAGAAAATAAAGATTTACAAGAGTTAATGCATTCTGCAAACCAAGTTAGTAAACATACTTTCCAGTGTGGGTTTAATGCCTTAGAAGCAACTTGCAGGGCTGCAGTCCCTGGGTCTCTACTGAGAAGGCATGTTTGGCTGAAGAAACAAATCTTGCTAGACCATGTCAAAGCAAAATGACTAGATGCTCCTTTAAATCAGGATAGTTTGTTTGGCCCAAAAGCAGAAGTAGTTTTTAAAAAGCTGGAGGAAAAAAGCTAAATCTATGCAAACTGTCAAAGATTTCTTACAGGTGCAGCCACCTAGATTCAGTAAGGCACTGGCCTTCTAAAAACTGGTCCTTTCCAGTCCCTCCCAGTCCAAACCCAGGGGAAACAGACCACCAAGACTGCAGTCTAAGGGTATCCAGAGATCTAAACAATTGAGTGCTCCCACCTCTAAATCAGGGAGTGATAAGCCACCCACTTATGGAAAAAGTTCACAATGACTTTACAGTCATCCTTCTCAGCCAATCCCAAGTACTTGCACCCCTAAGAGGGAAGCTTTCCCTCCATACAAAAAACTGAATGTTCATTACTCAGGACCGATGGGTTCAAAATATTGTAACCCAGGGATACAGATTCTGCTTCCACTCGCTGCCAACCCCAAGCGGGCTGCCTGACCTTCCTCCAAAACAGTGGGCAGAGGCTCAAAAACAAGTGCTTTCCCTTCTCAATATCAGGGCTATTCAACCTGTCCCGGTAGAACAAAGGGGGCAGGGTTTCTACTACAGGCTGTTCCTGGGGCCCAGAAAAGAGAGCTCTTGGCGCCCTGTCCTAGATCTGTCAGTTCTCAACACCTTTCTGGTGGTCCCAAAATTCAAAATGCTTACACTGCAACATCTTCTTCCTATGCTAGCCAAGGATGCCTGGTAAGTCACCCTAGATTTAAAAGAAGCTTTATCTGCACATTCCCATAAGGGGGTCCTGCAGGAAATATCTACATTTCAGGGCAGGCTCTATGCACTATCAGTTCTCTGCTCTTCCCTTTGGCTTATCTGCTGCGCCCAGAGTATTCACAAAGTGCCTGGCTCCAGTTATTGCATACTGCAGGCAGAGAAATATTCAAATTTACCCATATTTGGACGATTGCCTGATTCAGGCAGACAGTCAGGAATTGCTACTTCAGCACCTGGCATTTGTAAAAAGACTCCTAACTTCACTGGGGTACACCATCAGTGAAAAGAAATCTCACCTGGTGCCCAGTCAAAAAATTGTATTCCTGGGAGTAAGCTTGAACACATCTTCCCAGATGGCATTCCTCACTCCAGAAAAGCAGGTCTATTTGACAAACTAATGGCCACCAAAACCCAGCTATCTGCAAGGAAAATACTGCAAGCCCTAGGGTTCATGGCCCCATGCATTCTACTAATTCCATATGCACGACTGCATATGAGAAAGCTTCAGTGGTACCTAAAATGTCTCTGGTGTCAACATTCTCAGGACCTGGACACAGCGATTCCTATCGTACCTTGTCTGAGGGCAGAGGCATGCAACCACAACAAGGGACTTCCCTTCACTCAACCCCTCGCTGCCCAAACCCTGACAACAGACGTGTCAGGCTATGCATGGGGAGCTCACATGGCAGGCAAATGGAGCCCAGCATGACTTCCCCTGCATATCAATCAAAAAGAGACGTTAGCTGTACAGAATGCTCTGACAGCCTTCAAGTACCGTATCCTTCCAGGACAGCTCCTAATAAGGACAGACAACACCACAGTTATGTGGTACATAAAGAAGCAGGGGGGAACTCATTCCTACCCCCTCTGCAGGTTAGCCATGGCCCTGTGGAACACAGCTTTGAGCAACCAAATGGACCTGCAAGCTCACTTCCTGCCAGGCAAATAAAATTCACTGGCAGACAACTTGAGCAGAAATCTACTAGACCCACACGAGTGGAAACTGGAACCCAACTCATTCAGACTTCTAATCCAGAGGTGGGGGATACCAGAGGTGGACCTCTTTGACTCCCCCCAAAACCACCAACTGAGCAAATTTTGCACCAGGAATCCTCACAGCAGAGTCTGGAAGGTGGATGCCCTATCCTTTACATGGGTAAACCTCTTAATTTATGCTTTTCCTCCTCTGACCCTCCTCCCAAAAGTACTACTCAAGATCAAACAGGACAGGCCAAAGACGATCCTTATTGCCCTAGACTTGCCACACCAGCACTGGTACCCAATCCTACGCAGTCTGACAGCAGTACCACCCTGGCACCTACATCAGACCCTTTCCCTGCTGTCTCAGCAGGAGGGACAGATTTTGCATCCACAGCTGCAAACCCTAAACCTTGCAGCCTGGCTTATCCCCTGAATACACCACCAGCAACCCTCAGCAAGCAGGTGCTGGATGTCATCCTTGAAGCCAGAAGGCCTAGCACTAGGAAATCCTATGCTGAAAAGTGGAAATGATATTGTTCATGGAGTCCGTCTCAAAGAAAGGACACAGCTGTGCCCAACTTACCTCTAATCCTTGATTACCTAGCAGACCTCCTCCACAGAGGCCTGTCCTTCTCATCCATCAAGATTCATGCCTCTGCCATCTCAGCTCATTATAATACTGAGCCACCTCTCTTTTCTCACCCTCTCATCACACAGTTCCTGAGAGGAGCTAGCAATTTAAGGCCCCCTAGGAGAGCTCCCACCCCGGCCTGGGACCTTAACTTTGTACTGGAGAAGCTCACGCTTCCCCCCTTTGAACCTGTTGCTTCAACAGAGTTAAAATTCCTCTCTTGGAAAACAGCTGTACTTCTAGCCATCACTTCAGCAAGGAGAGTGTCTTGAGTTACAGGCACTAATGGCCATGAAACCTTTCATTATTTTACATGCTGACCGGGTTTCCCTCAGGACTAACCCATCTTTTATGCCCAAGGTGGTATCCAGTGTGGCTTTAAACAAATCCAGCCATTTGCCAACCTTTTTCCCTAATCCTCTGAATAAAGGGGAAGGGATACTGCACTCCTTGGACGTGCACAGACAGCTCAGGTTCTAACTGGACAGGATTAAACCCTTCAGAAAATCTGACCAGCTACTAGTCAACTTTGCTACAGGGGCAGAGGGCAAGGCCATTTCAAAGCAAACCATTTCCTAATGGATAGCACACTGGATCCACTTCTGCTACAAGCACCATGGAAAACCTACCCCACAGGGGACCTGAACACATTCCACTAGGGCTGCCTCAACCTTTACAGCATTTCTCAGGGGAGTCCCTACCAGGAACATCCTGGAAGCTGCAACCTGGAGTTCCGTACACACCTTCACCAAGCATTACCACTTACCTATTTTTTCTAAATCTAGAGCTGGATTTGCTACAGCAGTCTTACAAGGCCTGTTAGCCAGTCCTAACTCTTCTTGACTGCCACCTCCCTTCCTCAGCTTTGGGAATCAACCCACGTGTGATGACTGCAACACTGAAACACGAAGAACATAATACAGTTGTGTACACTTACCATGAATGTAGATGTTCGAGTGTATTCACTGTTGCAGTCCTGATTTCCCTCCCTCCAGCCACCTGACTTTCTCTGTCTTTCTACCTAGCCTCTTAGAGCCGTATTCTATGGCAGGGGTATTTACTTTTTACTTGAGGTGTTCCACACCATTTAATAGCATCCTATTGTGGGGGCTCCTGACATCTGGGGCAAGAAAAACTGATGTAATGGCGTCGGCTGCATGTTTTATACCCATGACGACCTGATGTCATGGAAGAAGAGACTGCATCCGATGCAGGAATCCAAGACACTGGTATTCAGGCCGGCTGAGGGCTACTTGCAGGCAGATAACCCAAATGTAATGACTGCAACAGTGAATACACTCGAGCATATACATTTATGGTAAGTGTACACAATTGTACTTTTCGGCACCGGTCCTGCCTCCGGCACCGATTATAGACCTTACTACGCCTATTTCGACTTCAGCACCTGTGGGCACTTCGGCTCAGGGCACACCTTCGACTACTTTTAGTTATTTTGGAACCAACCGTTTTGGCTCAGAGTTGCCACTTTGGCACTGAGCTTTGTACCAACTTCATTGAATTTCACCCCTTTTACTCCCGGTGTTGAAACTTGAGATTTTAGTGCCAGCAGACCATGCACCATGGACCCGATACTCCCCTTCCATAGATCTGTTTCTGGGCCAAGCGTATTGCCCCTTCATTGAACGTCCTGACTCTCTATCTGAAGTATCCACTAGATCCACCAGGAGTCTGTCAGAACACGACGTGGTGTGTCTTGTGGACCAGCTG
The DNA here is from genome assembly GCF_019279795.1 of Protopterus annectens. NCBI lineage: Eukaryota > Metazoa > Chordata > Ceratodontiformes > Protopteridae > Protopterus > Protopterus annectens. Next base: position 672,181,452 of record NC_056726.1, on the reverse strand, counting down.
TTGTTAGCCAGGGGGATACCCACACATTCTAAGACCCATCCACCTGCCGGACTTGGGTTGACTTATCCACGGATTCCATCTTACACTCTTCCTTCAACCATCTCAGTTCTGAAGTCTTCTGCTCCAACATCCTTCTTGGAACCCATCACCTCGGTGCCTACAGTGCATCCCTACAGTGCTCCAAGTTTGCCCCTTTGGTCTTTAGTTCCTGCGGAACCGGTCCTTCCTCACTCTGGGGATGAGGGATGGGTGCTTCGACCCGTGGCACAGAGCCATTTTTCTCTTCTGTGCCTATAACCATGTCTGCACTGATCCTGCTTGAGGCTCCACCCATGGTGGCAGGTTAATTGGAGCAGGGTTTGACCCCGGTTCTGAGGTTGTCTTTCTTGGTTCCGGGCTCCCATCCCTCTTCTGGCAGGCCTGCCTTCCACGGGATGGTGAGGGCTTTTGCTTCTGGCAGCACTCCTTTGATGTCGGAGCCTCAGTTTTTGCCAACTGAGCTATAGCTGTTACAGACCACCTTCCCGGGACACTGGACAGAGAAGACGCAGGACAGTCCTGTTCAGGGTACCTGCTCTTCCGAGTACTCCTCAGAGACAACACTTCATGTGAGGAGTCAGTGTTCCTGCAGGCTTTCCTCGCCTGCTCTTCTACCTTTTGGGTGACCCCGCCTGCCAGCAAGCTCATCGTGCAGCGTACTTGAAAGAACCGTGATTCCATTGAGGCGATCCCTCGGTGACCAGACAGAATTCTTTCCCCTTCTGAGGAGAACCCGCATTGGTCCAAAGGGTTACCAGTCAATGATATGATGGTGGAGGTGGCGGCCACAAAAGGACTTGGTTGAGGAAAGTCCCGCTGTCCATCCACCCAAAAGGTGGTGCCGGGCGGTGGACAGACTTGGTATGCATGTTTTTACATCAGAGACCTTTGCTATACGGTCCCTGAACTATTTGACACATTTTATGAGGATCCAGAGGGACTTGATCTCCGAACACTCTTGCAGGACGGTTGTCTGACGAGGTCAGGGACAAAGTGGCCTCACAGCCTTGGAATCTATATCCAACCCATCCATGCGGTTGCTTTCACATGCGACCGAAGGGGCGGCTAGAGCAGTGGGTTCAGGCATTGTCATGAGGCGTCATGCCTGGATGCACATTTGTTACCTTGCAGACCCCTTCAAGTCTTCATTTCTGAATGCTCCCATCGAAGCTTCATCCCTTTTTTGCTTCAAAGTGGAGTACACGCTAGCCAGATGCGAGCAAGACAGAAAGACCCTGTCTGCCATAAGTCTATGGTTTTCCAATCCTCAACGTACCTTCTCCATAAATCAGAGGAGTGGGAAAATGTGGCACAAAAAAATCTCATGGTCCTTTCCATGCCGCATGTGGTGATGATACCCCCTGGGGCAGAGGGGGTAGCAATTCCGGAAGACACCCCCTACAGCGGCAGTGGGGGTCCTCGTAACCAAGGCTCCAGGTATTCCTTCTCTGGACAGCCTTACCTGCGCTTCTGAGGATCAGCCTGATTGCTTAACTTTGGAAGCAGTCTGGAGTCGTTGCTGTCTGCACCAAGCTGCCTGGCAATCCATTACCACCGATCTTTGCGTGCAGAGTATCATCACCAGAAGTTACACCATTCCCCTTTTCTTGTCAGCCAAACCTTCCCAGAAAACTTCCCGACATTCCTACCAGTCAAAGGGAAGAAGCCGCTTTAGAGCTTTATAAAGCTGTCTCAAATAAAGAGTTGTCCAATCAGTCCTACCAGACCAGCGCGGATCTGGATTTTACTCGAGATTCTTTTTGATTCCAAAAAAGACCCAAACCAAATTCCAGATGGTGGCGGTTCAGTCCATTCTTCCGTTTTTAAGAGAGGGCGATTGGATGTGCTCGATCGATCTCCGGGTTATGTATTACCACATCAAGATGGACAAACATTCCTGGAGTCTGCTTCGCTTGGCTAGGGACCAGTCATTATCAATTTTGTGTCCTGCCATTCGGTCTGTCTACTTCCCCCAGAGTGTTCATGAAATGCATGGCAGTGGTAACAGCTCACATGAGACTATTAGGATTCTGGGTGTTTCCATATCTGGATGACTGACTCCTCACTGCCCATACCAAGTATCTTCTGGTAAAAGCACTGCATTATACTCTGTCTGGCAAAATTGTTGGGAGTAACGATACATTGGGAGAAGTCAAACCTTACTCCTACACAACAGATAGAGTTAATTGGAGCAATGTTCAGTACTCAGCCCTGTCTAATATCACTCCCAGTTCACAGACTCCTTCATGGATGCATCTGCAGTCATAACAAGTGGGAAGTTCTTCAGGCCCTAGATTCTGTGGCAGCTTTAATCCCGATAGTGCCCTCTGACAAAGCGGATCCTGCAATGGCTCCTTCTTTGCCTCAGCCCAGAGCCATTGTGACCATGGATGCTTCCCTGATCGAGTGGGGCCATTTCCAGGAAAGACAGCCTAAGGCACACGGTCCACCTCAGAGGCCCTACTGCATATCAGTGTTCTGGAACTGAGAGCTGTGCTGTTAGCATTGCAGGCCTTTCATTTGGCTCTCCCTTCTGGGACAATGCGATTCAGTCAGACAATATGTCAGTGGTCTGGTATATCGACAAGTGATAAGCCATGAGAAGTTGGCTTACAGCTTCCAACTGCTTTCTAATAGCAATGCATATCCTGGGAGCTCCAATATGATTGCAGACAAATTGAGCAGATGCATCCTCATGCCTCATGAGTGGTCTCTCAACCCAAGGTGGCGACAGAAATCTTCAGCCAAAGGAGGAGTCACTGAGGCGGCTCTGATGCATGATTGGCCTGCTGGACTTCTTTCTTATCCTCCCATCCTGCTGATTCCACAATTTCTAAAGAAAGCTCTTCTGTTGAGATGCAAGGTGATCCTCATAGCTCGTTCTGGCCTCAGCAAGTTTGGTTCCTCTTCCTGTCTCACCTTGTATACCGCCATGATTTTGGACCCTCTACCAGATCTGATTACTCACCCCCAAATCTGTCCAGTCTCAAGTTGACAGCTCGGTTCCTGTTCAAGACATATTCTGGGCCCTCATAAACCATCCACCGGAAGACTATATCCGGATAAATCTTCATCTGGTCCAAGGATAGCATGCTAGACCCTGATCGGCTCCAGTAACTGCAGGGCTTCAGTACCTAGCTAAGTTTTTTGATTATGGAGCTTCTGCCTCTACCGTTCGACTACATCTAGTGGCAATTTCTAAAAGGCCGACTTTTCATGATCCGGTTTGGCCGAAACCACGGTAAAGCAAACATGAGTGTCTCGGTTTCGGCGAAACCGAGAAAACTGCTCAAAGTACAGCTGAACCTATTCTTACAACTGAGGCCCCTGCTACAACTCTTGAACCGACCTCAGAAATTTTACCCACTACGGTGGTTGACTTATCAGACACCATCCCTTGGATGTCTCTACCCCAGCACGTGGTGCTGCTAGGCCTCCTGCTGCCATGTCCATTAAGGCCTCGCCAGGGCTAAAGCAGCCAAGACTACTAAATCAGTGCCTGTTAAACCCCCACATCCAGGCCCTCTTCTAGTTCTCAAATGCTTTCTTTGGCAGAAGATTTAATTTCTTTAATTAGAGGATCTCAATCTCACCCAGACAGGGCCTCTCAGCCCCAGAGAAGAGACCTAGGGCAGAGCCCCTGAGCCAGTTTCTTCTGATGATTCTGCTGATGAATCAGACATAACTGACCAGCCTGAGGCTCCCTTCTCCAATTTTGAAGATTCTGATGCTGAAGAATCCATTCCAGCTGCTTCCCACCAGAAGAATTCTCCTTTGGGGAAACCTTGCATGCCATGCGAGAACAGTTCCAATGGCAGCAACAGGATTTTCAGACTCCAGAAAAGACTTAGGACCTTTCTGCACCTCCCACAGCACAGGCCCTTAGCTATACCTCCTGTTCTCTCTGTGGTGGATGATGCTTTCAATGATGTTTGCTCGCTCCAGATTCTTTACCCCAGCCCCTGCCAAACCAGACAGATTTTACAGGGTGCCAGATACTCATCACCACCTTTACAAGGCCCCACTTGCAGACCCAGAAACTATATCCCAGGGTCCCAAGGCAGTAGCGCGACCACAGCTAAAACCCTATTCCTTCTGAAAGGGAAGCAAGGTCACTAGACAGATGGGGTAAAAGGTCTACACTTCAGCTACTCTCTCAGCTAGAGCTTTAAACTGTCAGTTTCACATGATACAATACCAAGAGTTTATGCTTGATCAGTTAACTAAAAAACTAACCACTGATGAATCTCTTGATAAGAAATATGTATTAGAGATGGTAAATAACATACAACAGGTTAGCAACCATTCCTTAAAATGTGGCTATGATGCACTGGAGGCTTCATTTAGATCAGCCATGACAGGCACAGTGATAAGGCATGCATGGCTAAAGGAACAAGCTTTACGGATCATGTTAAAGCTAAGTTGCTAGATGCTCCTATGGACAAGACAAGTTTGTTTGGTACACCTGCCCAGCAGGTTATGAAGAAAATGGAAGAAAAGGCAAAATCTGTTCAAACTGTTAAAGATTTCTTGCAGGTTCAACCCCAAGGTTTAGCAGGAACTGGCCTGCCAAAAATTGGTCCTTTCCTGACTCCACAAAATTTCAAAGGGGCAGGAATAGGCGTTCCAGAGGCAGAAACCAATCCAGAGGAGGTGCCTACAGAGGGCGACAGTGGCAAGGTAACAACAGAGGCACAGACACAGCCACTGCCACTACATCAGCACAACCACAGTGACTTAATCCTAAATCCGCCTACCAGGGAACAAATAGCAGCTCCTCTAGGCGGAAAGTTAACCTTATTTTCAAAGAACTGGCACTACATAACAAAAGACAAGTGGATTTTACAAACCATAGATCAAGGTTACGGTTTCACTTCCACACTTTACCAGTCAAAGAGGAATGCCAAATCTACCTCCAAATCAAAAACAGAGGCTCTCGCCAGATAATGGAGTTAGCAAACATGAGAGCTGTGGAAAGAGTGCCAACAGCAGAACAAGGAAAGGGTTCTACTCCAGACTATTCCTAGTTCCAAGAAAGGAAAAAGTTGGAGACCAATTCTCGACCTGTCCACCTTAAATACATACATCATTGTCCCAAAATTCAAAATGCTGACCCTACAGCAACTTCTTCCCATGCTGGGCAAGGAGTCTTGGCTGGTAACTCTAGATCTCAAGGAGGCATACCTGCACGTCCCCATTCGACCAATCTGCAGAAGATACCTCAGATTTCTTGCAGGATCAGAGCACTATCAATTCTCAGCATTGCCCTTTGGCTTATCTACTGCCCAGAGTATTCACAAAATGCCTGGCATCAGTAATCGCCCATTGCAGACTACAGGAATTCAAATTTACCCATACCTGGACGACTGCCTGCTACAAGGGACAACAAAAGCAAGCTGACAACAGATTTACAAAGGGTCATTTACTTGCTACAAGGACTGGGATACACAGTCAATTTACAAAAGTCAAGACTGATACCATCCCAAACAAGGACATTCTTGGCGGAATTGGACACAGTACAACAAATGGCATTCCTGACTACAGAAAAACAAAAGAACTTCCTCTTTACTTCTTGGCACTAACAAAACTGAACAAGTTAACAGCAAGAAAAGTTCTGCAGGCCTTGGGCTTCATGGCATCATGCATAATCTTGGTCCCATTTGCCAGACTACATATGAGAAACTACAGTGGTACCTAAAGAATTTATGGTCCCAACGCAGACACAGTCTAGAAACAGAAATCCCACTAATTCCATGCTTAAAACAGGAGTTCCTATGGTGGGCTCAGGCATGCCAGTCAAACCCAGGCCTACCCTTTCGCAGATGTCAACCAAGCCAGACCATCACAACAGACGCTTCAGACCTAGGATCGGGGGCCCACATGCTGGACAAATGCGTGCAAGGATTGTGGACACAGGATCAACTTCACCTGCACATCAATCTAAAAGAAATGCTGGCAGTAAAACTGGCAATACAAAAGTTCAAACCATTTCTCAAAGAGGGCCAGTTGATGATAAGGACAGACAACACCACAGTCATGTGGTACATCAACAAACAGGGAGGCACTCATTCATACCCCTATGCAGAATGACCTTGGAGCTGTGGACCCTGGCACTCAGCTACAACATTCAGTTACAGGCAATATTTGTACCGGGAAAGACAATACTCTGGCAGACATATTAAGCAGAACCACCGGATGCCCACGAATGGAAGCTGCACCGGACATCTTCAAGACCATCTCGAAGAAATGGGGAATGCCACAGATAGACCTATTCGCATCACCTCTCAATTACCAGCTCAAAAAATTCTGCACAAGGACATTCCACCCACTAGCATGGAAAGTGGACTCACTCTCCTTCAACTGGAAAGGCCTAACAGCATATGCATTCCCACCTCTTCCGTTGATACACAAGGTACTACTAAAAATCAAGGAAGAACGTCCAAGGATAATCCTGATAGCTCCAAACTGGCCAAGACAACACTGGTACCCACTACTGAAGAGCATGTCTCGAACAATATGTGGCCAATACCACTGATGCCTTTGATGTTAACTCAGAACAACTACAGCACCATACATCCAAACCTAAAAACGCTGCAACTGACTGCATGGAACATCACATAGCAGCAGCTAATCCAGAACTTTCCCAAAGAGTTAAAGACATTATTCTTGAAGCATGCCAGACCTTCAACAAGAAGGAACTATGCTGGAAAATGGAAAAGGTTTGTCATTTGGAGTACGGAAAGAGGAAAAGATGTGTCAAACATAGATATGCCTAACATTCTGGAGTATCTGGCGAACTTCTTCATTCAGGCCTGTCCTACTCCTCCATCAAGATACATGCATCAGCTATTTCAGCAGAATACAGCTTTGATCCACCTGTTTTTTCGCACCCTTTGCTCAGGCAGTTCCTCAGAGGAATCAAGAATGTAAAACCTCCAAGGAAACCACCATTACCAGCTTGGGATTTAAACTTTGTGCTAGACAAGTTGACACTATCACCCTTTGAACCAGCAGCAACAGCAGACCTACAACACCTGTCATGGAAAACTGCTTTCCTACTGGCAATTACTTCAGCAAGGAGGGTTTCAGAACTACAGGCCTTAATGGCAGTGCAACCCTTCCTAATCTTCCACAAGATAGAGTGTCCTTGAGGACTAATCCTACATTTATGCCCAAGGTGGTATCCAGAGTGTCTTTAAACCAGGCAATCCACCTACCTGCCTTCTTTCCCAACCCACAAAACAGAGGGGAAAGAATACTGCATACCTTGGATGTACATAGACAGCTACGCTACTACTTGGACAGAACAAAAAATAGCAGAAAGACTGACCAACTTTTTGTAGCCTATGCAACAGGAAGGGAAGGAAAAGCTATTTCCAAACAGACAGTCTCCAAATGGATAGGAAATTGCATACGATACTGTTACTCCTTCCATGGAAAACCAATTCCACAGAACATAAGACCTCATTCTACAAGGGCAACAGCCACTACCACAGCCTTCTTACGAGGAGTGGCAACCAAAGACATTATTGAGGCGGCTACTTGGACCTCCGTGCATACATTTGCCAAGCATTATAATTTGCCTCTATATTCCAGATCCCGAGCAGGGTTTGCCACTGCTGTACTGCAAGGGATCCTAAACACACCATAATATACTTTTATCCTCCTCCTCTAGTTGGCTATGGTATTCTACCCACTTGTTATGACTGCAGATGCATCCATGAAGGACATAGTACAGTTTTGTACCTACCATAAATGTAGATGTCCGAACTGGATAGCATCTGCAGTCAGGATTACCCTCCCTCCTTCCCCTCTGTGGTACTCCTAGGGTGTTTACCCTCCTAATAGCTAGCTGTTGGGGGGGAGTCTGTTATGGTGTATTTGTTTGTATTTATGTACATATATGCTTATTGCTGTGTTTACCTCTATCTATTTGGAAACATTGGCATCTATCCAAATTTTAGCCTGCAAGAGGGCTACTGGCATCTGGGGCAAGAAACACTGAGGAAAATGGCGTTGGCTGATGCTTTTATACCCGAAGACCAACAGAGATGACGTCGGGTGGAGTGCGACATCAGCCGAAGCCGGACCCGGACTTTGGAATCCGGCCGACTGCAGGGCTGCCTGACGACAGGACAACCCACTTGTTATGACTGCAGATGCTATCCAGTTCGGACATCTACATTTATGGTAGGTACAAAACTGTACTTTCACAGACTCCACCGAATGAGGCTTTGGCTCCGAGTGATACTCTCTCAAACAAAAGTTTCAGCAAGGGAAGTTCTTCAGGCCCTAGATTCTGTGGCAGCTTTAATCCCGATAGTGCCCTCTGACAAAGCTACATATGCGGATCCTGCAATGGCTCCTTCTTTGCCAAGGGTTCCCAAACTATTACTCCCTCTATTACCAGATTTGAATAACCAACTCCTGCAAACAGGACCTCCATTAGTGGATGAGGCCAGACGTACAACTTTGGAGTCACCCATTTCAGTTCCCTCAGCCCAGAGCCATTGTGACCATGGATGCTTCCCTGATCGAGTGGGGGGCCATTTCCAGGGAAAGACAGCCCAAGGCACACGGTCCACCTCAGAGGCCCTACTTGCATATCAGTGTTCTGGAACTGAGAGCTGTGCTGTTAGCATTGCAGGCCTTTCATTTGGCTCTCCCTTCTGGGACAATTGCGATTCAGTCAGACAATATGTCAGTGGTCTGGTATATCGACAAGTAAGGAGGAGCCAAGTCCTACCCCCTTTGTCGAGAAGCCATGAGAAGTTGGCAGTGGGCGACAGCTTCCAACTGCTTTCTAATAGCAATGCATATCCTGGGGAGCTCCAATATGATTGCAGACAAATTGAGCAGATGCATCCTCATGCCTCATGAGTGGTCTCTCAACCCCAAGGTGGCGACAGAAATCTTCAGCCAATGGGGCGAGATTTGCTGCAAGCTTTTCGCCTCCCCATCAAACAAGTGCAGCAGCTATTCCGTCCTACTTCCCCCGGAGGAGGAGTCACTGAGGGACGCTCTGATGCATGATTGGCCCGCTGGACTTCTTTACGCTTATCCTCCCATCCTGCTGATTCCACAATTTCTAAAGAAAGCTCTTCTGTTGAGATGCAAGGTGATCCTCATAGCTCCGTTCTGGCCTCAGCAAGTTTGGTTCCTCTTCCTTCGGCCTCACCTAGTATACCCGCCATGATTTTGGACCCTCTACCAGATCTGATTACTCACCCCCCAAGGGTTGAGTCACCCAAATCTGTCCAGTCTCAAGTTGACAGCTTGGTTTCTCCACTTTCATTAATCGCGAGGCAAGCTAATCTTTCCTCGCCTGTTCAAGACATAATTCTGGCCCCTCATAAACCATCCACCGGAAGACTATATCCGGATAAATGGAAAATGTTTCTTCATCTGGTCCAAGGATAGCATGCTAGACCCTGATACGGCTCCAGTAACTGCAGGGCTTCAGTACCTAGCTAAGTTTTTTGATTATGGAGCTTCTGCCTCTACCGTTCGAGTACATCTAGTGGCAATTTCTAATTTCCGCAATGGTATAGATGGCACCCCTCATCTCTTTACGCCTTTGCAAGGCCTTCCTCAAGGGGACCTCTCATATCAGGCCTCCTGTCAGACAGCCCATGGAACCATGCATCCCTACTTTAGTCCTTCAGTCTTTGACTCAAAAACCTTTTGAATCTGCTTGGTAGCCATCACATATGTCAGAAGGGTCTCGGAGCTGCAGGCATTGTTTATCAAGAGGCCCTATCTGGTCTTTCATAAAGACAGAGTATCACTTAGGATGAATCCAGCCTTCCTTTCCAAAGTTGTTTCTGAATTCTCCATAAACCAGACCGTTGATCTGCCAGTGTTATTTCTGAATTTTGCCAATAGAGGAGATTACTGCCTTCACTCCTTAGACGTACATAGACAATTGAGTTTTTACCTTGACAGGACCAATACTATACATAAATCTGAACAGCTTTTCATCTCCTTTTCTGGGCCCAGAATGGGAAAGGCTGTTACCAAGGTTACCTTATCCAAATGGCTAAGGGACTCCATACATTTCATCTATTCCCCCAGTAATAAACTTAGAGCAAAAGTTAAAGCTCACTCCACTAGATCTATGGCAACATCTGTAGCTTTCCATTTCAGGGCTTCCATGGATGACATCTGTGCAGCAGCTATTTCAGCTAAGCGTCATACTTTTAGCAATCATTACAAATTGGACTTCATCTCTAGAGGGTGAGCTGCCTTCGGCTCAGTGGTACTCGGGAATGTTCTTCCATAAGGACTGCCCATGGACCTCAAAGTAGCTTGGGATCCCATCAGTGGTAAATGGAAAGAAGATAAACAATATCAGATAATAGGTTATGTCTTGCCATAATGTTCCATCTGTGTTGTTTATCTTTTTTCATTCATCACTTTCCACCCCCCTTCCCCCTCCAAAGGCTCCTGGTGATGCTTTGGGTCTAAGTGGTGTCCTAGGATATTTGCGCAGAAGTGGCCTTGGTTTTACTTCTCTTTCTCTAGCAAACTCGATCTGAGGTAACAGGTAAAAGGGCGTTTATTTTGGCTGGGGCGAGCTTGGTAAAAAGGCCGACTCTGTTCCGAGGGCTCAAAACCGAACCAATCAGTGATGAATGAAAGAAGATAAACAACACAAATGGAATGTTATGGTAAGACATAACTTCTTTTTTTTTGGTCTTGCAGTTTTTCTGCTTTAAAGGTTGCTTTTGCACATTTATCAAGACCAAATGACATTCTTATATCATCTGAAAAAGTCTTGACAACTTGCAGTTGTGCTTTCGGTTCCTCATATGATGAGTTATACAGTTTCAAATCATCGACAAAGAGAAGATGAGAAGTCTGAACACTTTGTTGTTTTCTAGGAGCCAAATTATAGCTATGACCTTAGCTGTTAAGTAGACATCTTAATGGATTAAGGCTAGGCAGAATAGCAGCAGTGACAGAGTCTCACCCTGGAATATCCCGCCTTTGGATTTTTATTCCTGGAATAATAAGTTTTCCTTTATCATGGCTTAATTGCAAAGTGGTCTGCCACTGTTTCATGGTCACTGTAATGTAGTTGATCAGTGTGGGGCTGATCATATACATTTTTAAGCACTCTTTATCCATGACTGTGGGCTACTATCAATTTTTTTGTAGTCAATCCATGCCATACTTAAGTTCTTCCCCTTTTTACAGTTCTCCACTATGACTTTTAAGTGATCATGTGTTCCGTATGACTTTCTTTCGTTTCCCTTTTGTTCTGTCGCCATAATTGAGTTTTCTTCTAAATGACTATAAACTTTGCATCAATTCATTCCAGTGTATAGTTTATACATCGTCGGAAGATCAGTTATTGGTAGCTTGCAGATTCACTCTTAATTAGGAGCATAGTTTTTCCTGTTGTTAGCTAGGTTGGTGTCTATTTGGGGTGCACATATAAATAATTCTTACTCTTGGCTAAATCTTCATGTTGGTTGCTGCATCTGGGCCTGAGGTTTTCCAATACAGGCTTTTCTTAACTTTGTTTCAATCTGTCTGGTTGTTACTTCATCCCATTTCATATCCTGTACCTTTAAACTTCTTATTCTTTCTTTTACTACTTCTATCCATTTAGCATCTTTTATATTCCACAGGATCTTCATAGATACTTCTCCAAAATGTATTTATTTCTTCTTTTTTGGTGGTCTTTCAATTCCTTTTACCTTATTTCCCAATTCTGCATAAAACTTTTTTGGGTTATCAATAAATTGCTTATTTTGTACTTTTCCTTTTTGTGTGCGTATCTTCTAAATTTTTCTGCTTGTGCTGAGATTTTTAGTTTATTATTTATGATAATGCCTGATAGATCCTGATCTGTTATAACATTGCACATTGCTTTTATCACATCTATCTTTGAGTATTTTTGTTCTGCTCCCTCTTCTGTACTCTTCTAATAATAACACTTCCTGTCTTAGCTGCTTTATGGTTTTCTCTATTCGATACTTACATGATGGTGTTCGATTTCTCCCCTTTCTGTCCCTCACTACTCTGTGTTCTTGTGATAGAACTTTTTCAGTTATTAATTTAGCTGCACAGTAATATATTCTGTTTACTTCTATTATATTGTGTGAATATCTATGGACAGTCCTAATTACAATGTTAATTTGTTTTATCAAACTTCTGACTTTTGGGGTTTTATTGACCATCCGCAGTCTATTTCTTTCACTGATCTTAATATGTCTATTTCTATTAAGTCAAGAAACTCTTCTCTTAGCTCGGTTTCTTCTAAACTGAGGGCATATTTTTTGTTTTCCATTTCCTGTGGGCATTCTATAGAAAGTTCTCTTGCATCTTCCTGCGACACATTCTCTTCAACTTCATCCTGTGCCATCCGTTGCACTGTCATATGAGAACTCACTGGCTTATCACTCCTCAACATTAACTGCATCAGGGTTTCCAGAGTTTCCTGTTCCTTCCCTTGCTATCCAGCTTCAAGTGAATGTTTATACTGGTTTTCTGTGGAAAGCTCCAAAATATTTTCATATGGCTCCTGACCAATTGCTTCCCATTCCACTAGTTTCCCCTTAATGTGAAGTTCCATTGCTCTGTCCTGTTGTGGTGCTTTCTGAATTAGATTTTCTACATTGAATCCTTCACTTTGTTGGTACTTAATGACCTCAGTTTCTGTTTCTTTAACTTCTCCATTACCAATCTCCTTTTCCTCTGTCTTCTTATTTTTTGTATTGTAAAGTTTGCCATGTCCGGATTCCTTCGCCTGTATTTCTCTCCAGATATATTTGGTGTTGCTTTTTTTGTAATGATTAGTTTTGCTTTCTCCTTTGCATAGATATTGCAACATATTAAATATCTTTTTCTTTCCCATGTCCATATTTCTTCAAATGTCTCCTGATCTTCCTGTTTCTCCTTACTTTGGGGGCTCACTCCATCATGCTGCGATGTAACCTGTGTTAGACCTTCTATATCAAATCCTTCACTTTGCAGGCATTCCATAACTTCAACTTCTATTTTTTTAACTTCTACTTATCTTCTTATCTACGCTCTCTAGTTGCGATATTTTTTTATTGTGAAATGTTCCATATTTGTATGCCTTTGCCTGTATTTCTCTTTGAATATCTTTGGGGCTGCCTTTTTTATGTTGATTAATTTGGCTTTTGCCTTTATATAAGTATTGCACCATATCAAATCTCTCATGCTTTCCCATGTCCATGTTTCTTTTTTATACTTTTCAGAAATATCTAGGTTTTGTTGTTTACATTTTCGTACTTCTTCAGATGCTTCTTTTTCCAAACATATCAACGTTTCTTGATTTAGTTGCTGTTTTTCAAAAATCCTTGTTGTATTAATGACCACAGATTTTATTTGAAGCTTCTGACAGTGTTTCTTGTGCAAGTATTTTTCTTTCCTCTAACCTGTCTCTTAATCTTTTTGTGTATATCTTGTGTCTGCAAATTCTGGGCTTTTTGCATAATAGTAACAGCACATATTTCTGTTTTATCCTCAGTAGTCCACTGTTATCTTTATAGCTCTTCTTTGGCCTATCAGTTTGTGATTTTTGTGGACTGCTACTTCCTTCTGCAGTAGAGGGGGGCCATCCTCCCCCTGGGCCTGGCCCCATTGTAGGAATGTTTCCATATTTTAAGGATTCTAGACTGTCATTTTTTCCAGTCCTGGCAGCAGTGCGTCTACCAGGATTGGGTGCTTTTTTATCCTGTGTCTTATGCACCCAGCTATCTGTTTTTGTTTTTGACCTACTTCTGTCCATGATGTATGCTATATAAATACAGTCTATATGTGTTGCCTTGGTTTAATTTTGTGAAAAACAGGGTCCACCTTGTCAAGGTACGCACCAAGACTTGAGGATGAATTCAGTTTCAGCGCTACTACCCTCCTTTGCTTGCTGACTTTTCATTTCTCCCTTCGGACTGCCTCCAGGGAGCTGTGGCTGATGTGGTGGCAGTTAAGGTCAACGCACAGCTCGCTACCCTCAGTTTGGTTGTTAACTTGTCCGTGCATCTCATTTCATATGCAGCAGATGGATTGAGTAGAGCGGGATGGGTGCAGGCATCTCTAAAAGGATACAGGCCTGGAAGTGTCTCTGCGCTTTCACGGCGCTCTTGAAGTCTTCCTTTAACGCTCCCCTCAATGGCTCATCTCTCTTTGGACCAAAAGTAAAAGAAATGCTGACCGGGTGTGAGTAGGAAGATAAGACCCTGTCTGCCGTTGGGAGTATGTTTTTTCTACATCTACCAGTCCATTTCTGAAGGGTCAGAGAGGGTAGTGGAAAGATGTGGTTCATGTAATCACAGAGGTCTTACTAGGACACAAGGTTGTAGTTCCCCAAAGAGGCAGAGAGGTAAACAATAACGGAAGGCACTGCCCTTGCAGCAGAGGAGGCCCACAGTATCAGGGCTCCAGAGAATCTTTCTTTGGCAGACCCTTTCAGTGCTCCTGAAGGAGTGCCTGACTGCTCACCTCTGGAGGCAGTCGGTTGGGGGAGATTGTCACTGCACCTCGAAATTTGGAGAAAGATAAACGACAAATGGGTGCAGGACATAATATTCAGGGGATATGTGATTCCCTTCTCCTTCCCCACTCCTGTAAACATGTCAGTTCCAGGCATTCTACCCCGTCAAAAGGAACAAGAAACATTAGAAACTCAAAAGTTGATCAGAAAAAGTTATCCAAGAAGTCACTGCAGACCAGAGAAGATCTGGGACTTGCTCAAGATTATTTTTAGTTCCAAAGAAAGCAGGGGACTGGAGACCAATCTTGGATCTCAGCAAACTAAACAAATTGGTGAAGGAGACCAAGTTCCAGTAGTCAATACTTCCATTCCTGGAAAAAGAGAATTGGATGTGCTCTGTAGACCTTCAGAATGCGTACTACCATATCCCAAATGGAAATGCAATCCAGAAGATTCTTGAGTTTCCATCTAGGAGCCATTCACTTCTAGTTTCAAGCTCAGCCCTTTGGACTCGCTACACCCCCCAGAGTGTTCAACAAATGCATGGTAGTAGTGGCAGCACACCTGAGATGCCAAGGATTTCAAGTGTTTCCGTATCTGGATGACTGGCTCATAACCGCCTCTACAAAGCATATCCTGCTACAGGTCAGGGACTATACACTTCATCTTTGCTACTCCCTAGGCATTACCATAAATTACAACAAATCTGTTCTAGAGCCATCTCAGAACAACCACGGTAATAGCAAGATTCCCTCAAGATAGAGTGCATGATCTCCGCTTACATGTGAAACTCTTGATCAGGAAAACTCGAACCACTACAAAACAAGTGCTACAGGTTTGGGGAAAGATGGCAGCATCTGTCGTACTTATTTCCCTAGCTCACCTACATATGAGGATTCTTCTATGGTTACTTTCCACACAGTGGTCAATCCTGGAATTGAAAAGTTTCTCATAACCAACTCCTGCTAGAAAGATCTCGAGTGGTGGATTCACTCTCCTTCAGTATCTCAAGGCCGTCCCTTTATCCCCCCTCAGCCCCAAACCATGGTGACCGCAGTTGCTTCCCAGATAGGATGGAGGGCATTATCTGGGGAAGACCGTCCAAGGCACCGGGCAGGAACACGAGGCTCACTTGCTCGTAAACATCCTAGAGATAAGGACAGTGCTCTTGACACTGCAAGCATTTCAGGACACCCTCCCTCTAGGAACGATAATGCAGTCAGGCAACGTGTCAGTCTGGTATATAAACAAACAAGGAGGAACTAGATCTTATCCCCTTTGTTGAGAAGCTCTAAGGGTTTGGCAATGGGCAGTGACCTCCAACCATTTTCTGATTGCAATGCAGATCCCGGGGAACTCCAGCATGATTGCAGACACATTCAACAGGGCCATATTTTGGCCACAGAAGTAGTCCCTAATCAGAAAGTTGAGGGAGAGATTTTCGGAAAATGGGGCCAGCCTTACTGTGATCTCTTTGCATCACTCACCAATGCCAAATCCAGCAACTACTTTACCCTGATCCCTCCCATGGGGGAGTCACCAAGGGTTGCACTTGTTCACGATTGGCCTCCTGGACTCCTCTGTGCTTACCCTCCAATTCCCCTGATTCCTAAATTAATGCAGAAAGCAAGGTTGTTGGAGACTACGATAATCCTGATTGCACCCTATTGTCCTCATCATATGTGGTTTTACCTTCCTATAGCCTCATCTTCTGGACGAATCGGGATTTTGGGCCTAGCTCTAGACCTTCTGACGCATCTGTAGGGAATGAGACATCCCAGTCTACACAACCTCAAACTGACCGCTTAGCTGCTCCACTTCCCTTTATCTCAAGGTTTCCTCTTCTCTCCTCCTTGGTAAAACATATGTTGTTGTCTTCCCATAAAACATGTACATGAACATTGTACAAGAGTAAATGCAATAGATTTGTATTATGGGTGAATGAAAATCAGATCCTTTTTCTGCGTCCATACATTCTATACTGGAATTCCTAGCGAAACATTTTCATGAGTGTGCTGCTGCTTCTACTGTTAGAGTCCAACTGGCAGCAATTTCAAATTTTCACGTGGGAGAAAATGGCTGTGTGATTATGTGGCACAGACTCTGTAAGCCCTTTTTGAATGGACCAGTGGTGATTAGACCCACATACAAAAAAAAAAAAAAAAAAAAAAAACTCCTCCTCCCCAGGATCTGAATTTCATATTAACAAACATCACTTGTCCCCCCTTTGAACCTTCAGCCACATGTGATCTAAAGTTTCTATCTTCGAAAACACTCCTTTTAGTGGCTATTACCTTAGCCAGAAAAGTTTGAGTTGCAAGCCTTGTCTACCAAGTCGCTATACCTGGTTTTTCATAGGGACAGTGTTTCTCTACGCACTAATCCTTCCTTTCTTCCAAAGGCTGTGTTCAAAAGTAACCTAAATCAATCTAATGAGCTGGCAGTCTTCTTCCCGAATTACCAGAACAGAGATGAATACTCTCTGTATCTTCTGGACATACATAGGCAGTTACGATTTTACATGCACAGAACTTCAGGATTTAGGAAATTGGATCAACTCTTTATATCCTATTCTGAAGTTAGAAAAGGTCAACCAGTCTCAGTGGTTACCCTATCTAGATGGCTCACATTTTGTATATCCTACATCTACCACTCTAAAAACAGTCCTCTTCCCTTTCCTGTTAAAGCACACTCCACCAGGTCAGTAAGCTACATTTGCAGGTTTCCAAGCAAGGTTACCCTGGGACAGTATCTGTGCTGCAGCTACGTGGGCAAAACCTCATACCTTTACTACTCATTACAATCTGGATTTGGCCTCCAGGAGTAGAGACTCTTTTGGTTCTGTGGTTCTGAGGAATATTCTCCCATGAGCCACCCGAGAGTCAGGTTTCTTGGGACGCAGTCCTGTCAGTGAGAATAAAGGCGAGATTGACAACAACACACACATAAGTTATGTACTTACCATAACATTCCATATGTGTTATCCATCTCACCCACCCTCCATGCCCCCTTCCAAAACTCCTGGGAGAGTGAGTCAATATTTGTTGATATTCCATAGCTTTAGAAATACTACATTTGGCCCATTGATAAATATAGCTGCTGTGTGTATTATTTCATGGAAGCCAAGTTTTTGCTCACGTTATGTTTTCTGGGCAGGCAAATAAAATCTGAGGAAGTTGAGAAACTTCATTATGGGTAGGGAAGGATGCCCACGAGCTTTGCTGAAAACCTTGAGCTTTCGAAAAGGCAGAGGTGGATCTGATCCATTAGTGAGAATAAAGGTCAAGCTAGATAACACACACAGAATGTTATGGTAAGTACATAACGTCTTTTTTTATGCTCTGGTTTGTCTGTAATGCATGTTTGTTGTGCTGCTGAAATGCATTCAGTGATCACCATCTGTATGAGGATGAATGTCTCATGAAAGTTGTCCCTGAAAAACATGTAAGCTGGAAAGATTTCTGTCTGCTTTGTCAACCTGTATGTCTTTCTCTAACAAGTGTTTTACTCTGAAATATGTGTTAATGTGGCTCAGTGCAAGATCTTTGCTTCACAGATTGAGGATGTGACTTTCAAATCTGATTTCTGGTGACTCTCTGGAGTTTGTGTGACAACCAGGACATAGTCCATGCATGTAAAGACACCTTACAGGTTATAGTAAATACTTAAACTAATTTTGTTTAACTTTCCTGAAGGTACTATATTAGGGTACCCCATGAACTGATTTATTTGTTAACTGAGTAACTGAACTGGTCCTTCTCAAAGCATTTTTCAGACTTGACCCAGGCTACAAGTGAAGGGATAGAGTAGCCAGCCAGCCGACATTGCTGTGAGGTGGGTGGTAACTGTAATACCTAAAGAGAACTCATGTAGACATGGGGAATACTTGCAAAGCTCCACACAGACAGTGCCTGGAGATCAGGATTATACTCTTGGTTGTTGAGGCAGAGCTCTTGCCACTTAGTCAGTATAAAAAGAGTTGTGTATCCATCCTCCTGTCAGATTAATAGCCTAGTAAGAACCTGTGAACTCATGTGAATGGTTTATTCTGGAGACAAAGCAACCTACCAGAGAAAGAGAAGCAGCCTTAAGCACTCCACCAAAGCAGCACCCAGCAAAACACATGTAACTAAATCCTTTGGAGCCTCAACTACAAAGGTCGTAAGGCAAGCCAGCCCACAACTTAGTATTTTAATTACAGGAAACTCCATTGTGAGATCTACAGATGAACTGCTCACCAGGCTGAATAAGGAAAAAATCATGGTTGTTTGTCTGTCAGGGGCCAGGGCCCACCAAATCACCCATGTACTCAGGTCATTAGACTACAAGTACTAGTATGACTCAATCTGTGGTCCATGTTTGTGTAAATGACCTGAGACGTACCTCCCTGGACTATATGAAGGGAAACATGGTGCTCTCAACTTTGTGTTCCAGGCTGATGTGAGCCTAACATTGAGCAGCATTCTATGTTCAGCTAGGATGATGACACAATATGAACAAAAGATGATTGACTTCAACAATTGGCTTAGTTTCTGGTGTCATTACAAGGGGGTACAGTATTTGTCAGCATGGGAGGATATGGTCAACAGACCACATTACTTTGCCAATTATGGTCTGCACCTGCCCCCTTATAGGCTTTCAGATAATGGCTAAAACATTGTCATCTGTCATATTGCTTTTTTTAGGTAGTGCCAAGCTGACTAACCTTCCAACATAGCAAAACCAACCCAAGGGAATCTAGACATGTTACTACTAAATGCCAGGGTCCAAAACAAGAAACTCCATTCTTTTCAGGTTGTCCTCACCCTGGACAATGTGGACATCTATACCATTACTGAGTCATGGTTTAAAGCCACAAAGAGCACACCAATAGTACAGGGCTACATTGCCTTTCACCAATTCAGTCCGGCTGTTGAACAGGCAGGGACCAAAGGTGAAGGTGTCTCAGTCTTTATCAACAACAAACTCCCATCAAGACTAGTCAAACATTGTGTTGTGCTTGAGTTTCTCCATGTTCAGATTTCTGTAGGCAAAGTCCCATGTCATATTCTTGCAAACTGTAGGTCATCCTCTATGACCCAAGAAACCCATAACTTTTACTTGGACTTACTGGAGGCCCTCACCATTCAACCCATTACCATATTCATAGGTGACTTCAACTACCTCACTGTAAACTGGGATACTTACAAGATCCCTCAATAACAGCTCCAGAGATTTCTGGACTTTGTAAATACAAACACCTTGGACCAAATAGTTCATATGCTAACTGCAAACGTACTCAACCTGGTACTCCAAAAATGGGAAACTTCTATACCCCCCACCACCACCACCACTGTAGTGTCCTCTCTGGTAAGGACAGAATGCAAAGCTGCCTACTTCATAATCAATTCTGTGAGCTCAATTAAACCTGTAATGTTTGGAACTATTCTAAGGCTAACTTCCTACTGCCAAGTGATATCCTGTCAAGATTGCAAGCCCCCCCCCCCCAAAAAAAAAACACTGAGGACACACATGCTATGCAAAATTGTTTATAGAAACCCTCTGCAATCATAGAAAGCTTTGCCTACCAGAAGTAAGTCCAGAACTAATACAAAAAAACAAACCACCATGGTGGAATCCAAGCATAAACAGGTTGTACAATAAAAGAAAAAAGTTATAGCTAAGATTAGGAAGTACTACATCTAGTATGATAAAAGCACTGTCCTCATGCTAAACAAGCAAGGGCAAATTAAATCTAGCTAAGGACTATTCCAATGCTTTGTTTAGCTATGTATGAAACCTGAAATGCAGGACACAGCAGTGTGCTGAATTGAATTGTAAATGGAGCCACGTCCACAGGGTTGGAAGATATAGCAAATATGCTGGCTGACAAATTCAGCTCTAGTTTTACCGCTTTTTCTTGCCCAGAATCCCCCTACAAAATACCATAAAACAACACCCCATCAACTAAAACTAGGGAGTAGGTGTTAGATGTGCACTCTTAAGATCAAAAGCACTGCATCGATGAGTCCCAATAAAATTCCAGGATACCTTCTAAATAACCTGAAGCACAAACTGTCAGTACCACTGGGAATCACTGATGTTCTTAATGTTTCACGGTTGCAGTCATCACATTTGGGTTATCCCTACCAGGGTAGCCCACAGTAGGCCTGAATACCAGAGGCTTAGTATTTCTGTGTCTGTTGCCGTCACTCCAAGACTGACGTCAGGTTGTCAGTAGTATAAAATATGGCAGCCGACACCATTACATCAGTCTTTCTTGCCGAGGAGCCCGAAGCAGAAGCAGTTCGCATGAGTGCCGGTTGCCACTACCTGAGTTTTTCATTTTCTGAATTGAAGTTGAAAGTCTTCTAAAGCTAAGTACCCTGTTGGGGATCCTTTTTTGTGCTCTAACCGATGTCAGAAAAAGTTAACAATTGTCTCGCCTGTGGAAAGCAAATACTACACCGAGACTTTCATTCTTACTGCGTCACTTGCTTAGGCCCAGACCATGGCGTCCCCCGCTGTTTTTTTCGCCAGAACTATACGTTGTCTGGTCCTTATTGTAGCTATATATTTTTGCTCAAAGTCCTCGAATTCTGATATGGCTTCAGTAAGCCATCCGACAGCAGATCTTCCAAAAAACGTAAGGTTAAAGACAGAGACAGATCGCACAGGTCCAAACCTACTGACAACCCTTCCATTAAGCTAGTCATCAGTTCTCCAGTCCTCAGTGAGGCAGTTTTGCAGCCCCTGATGCCCACTTCTGTGGATTCACAGGCCACTACTGAGACCCTTTCGGAGTCCTGTATGCCGCAAGACTCTTAATCGACTAAGAATCCTGTGGATGTCTCTACATTGGATGGATCCGGAGCCACTGAGAAGGCACCGGCTTCCGAGGAAGTACTTGGCAATACCATTTCTCAACACATACCGATGACTTCCTTTGCGTCTTTCATTCTTTCGAAAACTAAGGAGTTTCTAAGGCCCAGGGTGCGAACCACACCCAAGAAACAGACGACCCAATCTCAGGCACCTGCTTCCTTGCCTCATTCTCAAATGCTTAAAATGGTGGAAGACCTTATAATCCTGATCAGGGGAAGCCAAGCTACCCCTTCCAAAAGAAAAAGAGAATTTTCCCCAGTAGTTTTATCTGAACAGGAGTCCGATGACTCTGATGCATCTGAATATGAAGACATGCAACCCCTCTCTGCTTATGAGGATTCTGATGCAGAGCAATCCATCCCTTCAGCTTCTCCACCCGAGGACTTTTCCTTTGGGGAAACGCTACATACTTTAAGGGAACATTTCCAGTGGGAATGTCAGGACTACCCTCATTCTAAGAAGAGTCTCAGGGAATTCTTAAATCTAACACAGCGCAGACCACTGGCCATTCCTCCTGTCCTGGATGTTGTGGATCATGTTTTTATGGAATCTAGTTTGACTCCTGAGACGCTTCCTCCTGCTCCCAGGAAACCTGAAAGGTACTATAGAGTCCCTGACTGTCACAAATTTTTTTAAAAAAATCCTACTTTTGACCCTGAGGTTATTTCTCAAGGGCCTAAAGGAATTAAAGCAACTTCTGCTAAGAAGCCCACACCCTCAGATAGGAATTCCCGAGCTTTAGACAGATTGGGTAAAAAAAGTATACATCTCTGCTACTCTTCCCATTAGAGCACTAAATTGTCAGTTCCATAGGCTAAAATTTCAGCAACATACCATGGAACTACTCAAACAAAACATGTCAAGTTTTCCTGCTTGCACAGAAAATAAAGAATTACAAGAGTTAATGCATTCTGCAAGTCAAGTAACTAAACACACCTTACAATGTGCTTTTGACGCCCTAGAAGCATCTTGCAGGGTAGCAGTGACTGGTTCTGTACTTAGAAGGCATGCTTGGCTTAAGGAACAGCCCTTGCCAGACCATGTCAAATCCAAATTATTGGACGCACCTTTGCACAAAGACCACTTATTTGGCACCAAGGCAGAGGAAGTCTTAAAAAAAGATGGAAGAAAAAGCTAAATCTCTGCAGACAGGTAAGGACTTCTTGCAGATCCACCCACCCAGGTTCAGTAGGCATTGCCCCTCCAAGCACTGGTCCTTTCCTGCCCCCTCCAGGTCAGCACAGCCCAGACCCCGGGGAAACAGGCCCCCCAAACAGCAGCCCCAGGGAATGCAGAGATCTAAGCAGTGAACTTCCTCCTCTTCAAAACCAGGTAGTGCTAAGCCATCCCCTCATGGTAAGAACTCACAATGACTTTTCCACTTCCACCCCCTCCCTCTGCCCACCTGCACTTGCCCCTAGGAGGAAAACTCTCCTTCCACACAAGCACCTTGGCCACCATTACCAATGACTGCTGTGTCCTCAACAGTGTCCCAGAGATACAGATTTTATTTCAACACTTTACCAACCCCAAAAGGGTTCCCAGATCTTCCACCAAACCAGTGGGCAGAGGCCAAAAAGCAAGTCCTTTCCCTGCTCTCCATGAGGGCAATAGAGCCCGTTCCTGCAGAACAGATAGGCCAAGGTTTCTATTCCAGACTATTCCTGGTACCCAGAAAAGAGGGCACCTGGCACCCCATCCTCAATCTATCCATTCTAAACACATTTCTGGTGATACCAAAATTCAAAATGCTCACCCTCCAGCAACTACTAGCTATGCTCTCCAAGGATGCTTGGTTAGCCTCCCTAGACCTAAAAGAGGCTTACCTACACATCCCAATCAGGGAATCATGCAGGAAATATCTACGTTTCAGAGCAGGATCACTGCAATTTCAGTTCTCTGCTCTTCCCTTTGGCTTATCCACTGCTCCCAGAGTTTTCACAAAATGTCTGGCTCCCACCATTGCTTTTTGCAGGAAAACAAATATTCAAATTTGCCTATACTTAGACGACTGCCTAATTCAAGCAGACAGTCAGGAAAAGCTGCTCAAGCACCTGGCTTTTGTAAAGGACCTACTGACCTCCCTGGGGTACATTATCAACGAAAAGAAATCCAGACTAGTACCCACCCAAAAAATTGTATTCCTGGGAGCAAGCCTGGACAGAGCATCCCAGATGGCTTTCCTTACACCAGAAAAGCAAACCTACCTGACAGCCTGTTTCTCTCAATTAGCCACCAGGCCCCAGTTATCCGCAAGGAAAATTCTGCAAGCTCTGAGGTACATGGCTTCTTACATTCTACTCATTCCATATGCCAGACTGCATATGAGGAAACTACAATGGTACCTAAAAAGCCTTTGGTGTCAACACTGTCAAGACCTGGAAGCTCTTACACCAATGATACCTTGTCTAAGTAAAGATTTTCTTTGGTGAGCAGCAGCATGCTACCACAACAAGGGACTACCCTTCTCACCACCCCTCGCCACCCAGACCCTCACCACAGATGCATCAGACTATGCCTGCGGTGCACACCTGGATGGCAGGTGCATACAGGGCCAATGGAGCCCACATCAAATACATCTGCACATCAACCAAAAAGAGATGTTAGCTGTCCAGCACACACTGGCAGCTTTCAGACCCCTACTTTCTCTGGGGGCTCTACTGATCAAAACAGACAACACCACTGTGATGTGGTGCATCAACTAGTAGGGGGGGAATCACTCATGCCCTCTTTGCAGGCTCGCCATGACCCTATGGTACACTGCCTCAGCCATGCAACTACACCTGTTAGCACAATTCCTGCCAGGCTCTCTCAACTCTGTGGCAGACAACTTGAGCAGAAATCTTCTGGACCCACACGAGTGGCAGCTAGACCAAAGAACCTTCACCCTTGTAACTCAGAAATGGGGCACCCCGAAGGTTGACCTCTTTGCTTCCCACTCCAATCATCAGCTCAGCAAATTCTGCACCAGGGAACCTCACTGCAAGGCCGGGAAAGTGGATGCCCTATCCTTCCAGTGGACCAATCTCAGGGTCTATGCATTTCCCCACTACCACTCATTACAAGGGTACTGCTTAAAATAAGGGAGGAAAAACCCAGGACAATCGTGATTGTCCCAGACTGAACACGCCAGCACTGGTACCCACTGCTGCGTAGCCTGTCACCTCTGCCACCATGGCATCTCCCTCAGATCCCAACACTCCTGACCCAGAGGGAAGGAGAATTCATGCATCCACAATTACAGACCCTCAATCTGGCAGCCTGGCTTATCTGACCACTGCACAAGCTGCCAATCTCAGCAAACAAGTTCTAGATGTTATACATGAGGCCAAATGCCCTAGCACTTAGGAAGTCTTATGCTGACAAATTATAAAGATTTTGCACCTGGATCCAGGCTAGGGGAGCCGGCTTAGAGCAGCCCTCCCTACCTCTCATCCTGGATTACCTTGCTGACCTACTACACAAGGATCTGTCATTTTCCTCTATTAAAATTCATGCCTCTGCTCATTTTAGCCCAGAGCTAACCCTTTTCTCACACCCTCTCATCGAACATTTCCTAAGAGGGGCTAACAACTTAAGGCCACCCAGAAGAGCACCTACACCAGCTTGGGACCTAAATTTTGTGTTGGAAAATCTAACCCCGCCACCCTTTGAATCAGCAGCTTCAGCAGAGTTAATGTTTCTCTCATGGAAGACAGCCTTCCTTCTGGTCATCACTTCAGCAAGAAGAGTATCCGAGCTACAAGCACTAATGGCTATAGAGCCCTTCATCATTTTCTATGCTGACAGGGTCTCCCTCAGGACTAACCCATCCTTCATGTCTAAAGTGGTGTCTAGTGTGGGTCTCAACCAATCGATTAATTTGTCCACCTTTTTCCATAACCCACAAAATAAAGGGGAAAGGATGCTGCACTCTCTAGATGTGCACAGACACCTCAGATTCTATCTAGACAGGAAGACTGATCAATCGTCGTGATTGCAGTTTTGCTGCAGTAGCAGAGGGCAAAGCCATACCCAAACAAGCCATTTCCAAATGGATAGGACACTGCATCCATATTTGCTACAAGCAACATGGGAAACCTCCCCCCTAGGGGATCAGGGCACACTCTACCAGAGCAACCTCCACCTCTGCAGCTTTCTTCAGAGGGGTCCCCACTACGGACATCCTGGAGGCTGCAACTTGGACATCAGTTCATACCTTCATCAAGCATTACTACCTGCCTATCTTCTCCAAATCCAGGACAGGCTTTGCCACTACAGTCCTAGTCAGCCCCCAGTCTTCTTGACTGCCTCCACCCTTCTTCAGCTTTGGAAATCAACCCAAATATGATGATGCAAGAGTGAAACACGAAGAATACCAGTACAGTTGTGTATGCTTACCATAAATGTAGATGTTCCAGTGTATTCACTGTTATAGTCCTGGATGTTCATGTTTCACTGTTGCAGTCATTACATTTGGGTTATCTGCCTGCTGGTAGCCCTCAGTCGGCCTGAATACCAGAGTCTTGGGATTTCTGCGTCGGATGCTTTCGCTTCTTCCATGATGTCAGGTCGTCAGGGGTATAAAAGATGCAACCCACACCATTACATCCGTTTTTCTTGACGTGCGGTACCCGAAGCAGAAGCAGTTTGCAAGTGCCAGTCGGCCAACTCCTGAAATTTTCATTTTCGAGTTTCAGACCTGAAGTCTTCTAAAAGATAAGAAAACAAATGATTAGAATGGCTGAAGACTGTATTACCTTAATTAGGGGAAACCAGCCTTCCCCCTCTAAGAGACCTAGACTGATTTTCCGTTGGATTTTTGATCAGGAATCTGATATCTCTGTTCCTTCTGACTACCAGGACTTACCCTTATCTACTTGTGAGGATTCTGATGCCAAGGATTCCATTCCCTCTGCTTCCCCTCCAGATGATTATTTTTTGGGAAACCTTGCATACCCTTAGGGAGCATTTTTGCTGGGAAAGCCAGTCCAAAAACAGACTTAGGGAATTTTTAAACCTGCCTCAGCACAGGCCTCTAGCTATCCCTCCTGTACCCCGGATACTTTGCCTCCAGCTCACAGGAAACCTGATTGGTACTGTAGAGTACCTGACTCTCACAAATTCCTCTTCAAGAATTTTACTGCTGATCCAAAGACCATTTCCCAAGGACCAAAAGGCATTAAGGCTACTACTGCCAAAAATCCTACCCCTTCTGACAGGCATTCTAGGGCTTTAGACAGATGGGTTAAGAAGGTATATACCTCTGCTACTCTGCCCATTAGGGCTTTAAATTGCCAGTTTCATATGTTAAAGTATCAGCAGCATATTATGGGTTAATTAAACAGAAAATGATGTTGATTCCTGACCGTGCAGAGCACAAAGATTTACAAGAGTTAATGCATTCTGCTGACCAAATTGGTAAACCTACTTTGCGGTGTGGTTTTGATGCTTTAGAAGCATCTTGCAAGGCTGTTGTCACTGGATCTGTACTTAGAAGGCATGCTTGGCTTAAGGAGCAAAACTTGCCAGATCATGTAAAAGCGAAATTACTGGATGCACCCTTAAACCAAGAGCGCCTTTTTGGCAATAAAGCAGAAGTCGTCCTAAAAAGAATGGAGGAAAAAGTTAAATCTAAGCAAACTGTTAAAGATTTCTTACAAGTGCAGCCACCTAGATTCAGTAGGCATTGGCCTTAAAAGAACTGGTCCTTTCCAGTCCCTTCCAGGCCTACTCAGTCCAAACCCAGGGGGAGCAGAACACCAAGACTTCATTCTCAGGTTATGCATAGATCTAAGCAGTGGGGTGCTCCCACGTTCAAAGCAGGGAGTAGTAAGCCACCCATCCCTTGGTAAAATTGCACAATGACTTATCCTTAACTCCTCCAAGCCTTGCCCAACTACTTGCACCTTTAGGAGGAATGCTCGCCCTGCATGCAAAAAACTGGGAATACGTTACCCAAGACAAATGGATTTTAAACATAGTTTCCCTAGGGTACAGATTCCACTTCCACTCACTCCCAATCCTAAGTGGATGGAGGCCCAAAAACAAGTGCGCTGTCTCCTCAGCATCAAGGCTATTCAACCTGCCCCAGCAGAACAAAGGGGACAAGGCTTTTATTCAAGACTGTTCCTGGTTCCCAGAAAAGAAAACTCCTGGCATCCTATCCTGGATATGTCTTGTCTCAAAACCTTTCTGATGGTTCTAAAATTCAAAATGCTAACTCCAACAGCTGCTTCCTATGCTAGCCATGGATGCCTGGCTGGCAACCCTAGACTTAAAAGAAGCTTACCTGCACATCCCAATCAGGGAATCATGCAAGAAATACCTACACTTCAGGGCAGACTCCATGCACTATCAGTTCTCTGCACTTCCCTTTGGCTTATCTGCTGCGCCCAGGGTATACACAAAATGCCTAGCTCCAGCCATTGCATTTTGCAGGCAGAGAAATATTCAGATTTACCCATACTTGGACAATTGCCTGATGTGGAAAGTCAGGACTTGCTTTTACAGCACCTGGCATTTGTAAAGAGACTTCTAACTTCACTGCGGTACACCATCAACGAGAAGAAATCACACCTAGTACCCTGCCAACAGATTGTATTCCTGGGAGCAAGCTTGAACACAACTTCCCAGATGGCATTCCTCACTCCAGAGAAACAAATATTTTTGACAATTTACTTCAACCTCCTGGCCACAAAAAAAAACAGCTATCTGGAAGGAAAATACTGCAAGCTCTGGAGTTCATGGCCTCTTGCATTCTCTTAATTCCATATGCAAGACTGCATATGAGGAAACTTCAGTGGTATCTACAATGTCTATGGTGTCAGCATTCTCAGGACGTGGAAACAACAATTCCAATAATCCCTTGTATAAGGGCAGAGTTCCTTTGGTGGGCAGAAGCCTGCAACCACAACAAGGGGCTCCCTTTCACTCTACCCGCTGCCACCCAAACCCTAACAGACGCATCAAACTGTGCATGGGGGCTCACATGGCAGGGCACTGCATTCAGGGCAAATGGAACCCAAAGCAGATGCACCTGCATATCAATCAAAAAGAAATATTAGCTGTACAGAATGCTCTGACCGTCTTCAAAGACCTTATTCTTCCAGGACAACTATTGGTAAAGGCAGACAACACCACAGTTATGTGGTACATAAACAAGCAGGGAGTACCCATTCCAACCCACTCTGCAGACTAGCCATGGCTCTGTGGAACACAGCCTTGAGCAACCAAGTGCACCTACAAGCTCAATTCCTGCCAGGCAAACTAATTCCACTGGCAGATGACTTAAGCAGAAATCTCATGGACCCAAACTAATGGAAACTGGAACCCAAAATATTCAAGCTCTTGAGGAACAAATGGGAGACTCCAGAAGTAGACCTGTTTGCCTCCCCTCAGAACTACCAATTGAACCAATACTGCACCAGAACTCCCCACAGTCAAGCTTGGAAAGTGGATGCCCTGTCCTTTACCTGGGAAAGCCTCTCAGTCTTTGCCTTTCCCTCTCTGCCTCTCTTCTCAAAGGTTCTACTAAAGATCAAACAGGACAAGCCAAGGACAATCCTGATTGCACCAGACTAGCCATGCCAGCACTGGTACCCGCTTTTTTGCGCAGTCTGACAGTGCTACAACCATGGCACCTACCTCAGACCCCTTCCCTGCTCTCCCAGCAGACAGGCCAGATTTTGCACCCTCAGCTTCAAACCCTGAACCTTGCAGTCTGGCTAATCCCCTTAGCTCACCTCTAGCAACCCTCAGTAAGCAGGTGCTGGATGTCATTCTTGAGGCATGGAGACCTAGTAGTAGAAAATCCTATTCAGAAAAGTGTAAAATATATTGTTCCTGGAGCCAGTCTCAGGGGATGGCCACAACGGTGCCCAGCTTACCTCATATACTAGATTACTTAACAGAAGTGCTCCACAAGGTCCTATCCTTCTCTTCAATTAAGATTCATGCCTCAGCCATCTCAGCTCATTATAATACTGAGCCACCCCTCTTCTCTCATCCTCTGGTAAAATGATTCCTTAGAGGGGCCAAAAATGTAAGACCCCCCCCCCCCCCCCAGGAGAACTCACACTCCAACCTGGGACCTTAACTTTGTATTGGGGCTCTCAGATAGGACCCAAAAAGTTAGGATAGTGGAGACCACCTCCACAAAGAGACTGGTAGTGAAGTCCGTCAGGGCTCTGTACTGGGTCCACTTCTTTTTGGCATATACTTCTCGGAAGTCAAGGCCAATGTCATGCACATCTGGTTGACAAAGTTTGCAGATTATTGTAAACTAGGTACATTCATGGAATCCCTCCAAAGACACTAGCATCCTACAGGAAGGACTAACATAGACAAATAAATGGTGCCCAATCCACAGCTTAAAGCTCAATACCGTGAATTGTATAATGGTATCCTTTGGAAAGTCAGCCAGTCTAGGAAATTAGCTCATCAATAACACATCCCTAAAAGTGAAATCAGTAGTCGGGGATTGTGTGCACATATAGATACTAACCTGGCTGTCAACCAACAAGTGTATAAGGTAGAAAGAAAATCATTGTATATTGCTCATCTTATAAGTAAGGGCATGGTATCTAGCTCCAAGGAGGTCATTGTTCCACAGTATTTGGCCTGTATCATGTCCATCATTGAGTACAAAGCCCCTTTCAGTATGTACCTGACTAGGCATGGGCAACCACTGGAACTTCTGCAGACGTTCCTCATAAAAAGAATGCAGGGTTAAACAGTGTGTCCTATGCAGATTACCTCATAACCTAATCTCTATACCCCTGTTTTCTAGACTTTTGAGAGGTAACCTATGCCTGGCATAGAAGGCATCCTTGCATTCCAATCTGATATATTTTTTGTATATCCACAAAATGAATAGCATCATAATTACTTGTCTAGTCATTCAGAATGTGGTTACGACATACAGTGGACAGATTGGAAGTACAGGTATGTCTCTCAGAGACTTCCCCATCACTAGAGCAGGCATCCTATCAATTTAAACTAGAGCTTATCCCTAATTCTATTCAAGAGAAACTTGCACCAGTGTAATGGAAATCGGAAATGCACCCTGGGTATAGCACCTATGTCTTTAATGGACAGAGACAGCTTGTCAGTCATGCCCTAACCCCTTAAAATATCCTATAAGCCACATAAACTGTCACACTACAATTGGGATGCTTGGCTAGGCTTATATAGGCGTATGTGGTTGTTATTCTAGTATACATCTATGAACCTATGAGCGTTTATAACAAGAGTGGGATGTCTTGTGTCTGTTAGAGGGGTATTGCAGTGAGAAATAGTCATTGTAGCTACAGAAGCAATGTGCTTGCTGTTAAAGTTTCCCATTTCATTTTGGAAAGATATCCAATTTATGCAACACTGGTTAATGTTGCTGGACATCCTTTCCCATCTTTTCATCTGTGACTTTACAAAGCAGATGAATAAAAACGTACAGGAAGTATTAAAAGTGAAGCCACTCAATTATTTATTTTCCAGAGAGACAGTAAATTGCTTTACCAGTCACTTGTTGATTGATTGATTGACATTTGTTTACCGGGAAAGTCAGACTGGATAATTTTATCCATTTTCAGCAGAGGTTCATGGAAAAAAGCTCCATAAATAAAAGAACAGAAAATACATATGCATAGTTGAAAACTGATATCATATTACAGTGTACCGTAAATACTTAGAATAATATAAATATTAACGCACATATGATATGTAGAATAATACACTTATTACCATCATTAAAACAAGATAAATACAATGGTAAATCAAAATTTATGGCTTGGGAAGCAAAACCAAGGGTTTATACAATGAGTTTGCTTATTCCTGTATCCATACTTCTAGACAAAAGAAACCCAAATAAGTTGAGCAGCTCCTTGTATAACATGGGCTCCTACCAAATGATAGTACAGCTTCCTCTGTTGCCTAAACAGTGACAATCCACTTATTAAATCCTCAGATTTCAGTCATTCCATGGATGGTCTGCTGCATGCACACTGTTGTACTCTTCTGTTAATCCTGGACTTTTCCAAGGTGTACAGTAGTTTCGATAATGCATACCGCTATATAAAGTTCATCTTTACTGTAGTTGAATTGCTTGGTTCACAGATGTCCTTTTATACCTGTCTAATGTATAGAGTCAAATGGGTTAGAAGCATATCCCAACCAGAGCAGGTTGCATTAGAAGTGCATCTGATTTCATTTCATGGGTAGTTTTGTCTATTTGAATTTGCTTACTGGGGTAGAGCAGTGATCAATTATGACCAATTTCAATCTGAACCTGGGGAAAAAAGTGGACCAGACATACAAAATAGATTAAATATTAAGTAGAGAAATTAGAAACAGAGAAATATAAATAAATAAATATAAATATAGAGAAATATTAAATAGAGAAATTAGAGTAGAATAAATTAGAAATGTGAAAGGGAAGAATGGATCTTAGTGTTTGAGTTAGAGTGGAGAAAAGTCAAAATAGACTGAAGTGATGCGATCTGAGGGGTAACAGGTATATTCCGCTTGTTTAACTACATGTGATTTTAATAGACAACACAACTTGGAATAAGAGGATGAGTCTAATTCATTTGGGAGGGACTCTTGACAGTTTGGGCCCAAGAATTGAGAATGCAAAAAAGCAAAAAAAAAAAAAAAAAAAAAAAGAATGCAGGGCCAGAGATATGTAGCCTGGATTGTGGAAGTGTTTCAAGTTCTTGGGTTGTATGTGAGGGTGTGCTTTATTTATTAGTTTTACTGTTAAAAGAGGGGAGAGTATGTTCATGTAAGAGCTTGAACAGTTGCGATCCTCGGAACAGGTCTGCTGTTTGGTTAATTGTAAGACAGTTTGCCTTTTTTAGTGTTATACAGCGGTGCTCATTTTTTGGGCAGTGTGTAAGTAATTTGCATGTTTTGTTTTTTCGTGCTTCAATAATGGTGGAGTTTTTAGTAGAGGCTACTGATATAACAGGGAGGTTGAATTCAAGTTGAGGGAGTAGGATTCCTTTCCATTTTGCCGACCTGGTGGAGTGTGAGAGGAAAGATATTTTTGTGCCCTGAAAAGTAGAAAATTATTTTTTAACTATATTATAAAATGCAGGTAGAAGTTGAGTGAAGTGCTCTAACCAGAAACCAAGATTCTTGAAATATGAGACTTGCTCTAAGGGATGGTTGTTGTGATCTTAGATTGTTAGTTTTCTTGCGTTTTTGTTTAGTACCAAGACATAGGTTTACTTTTGGATACATTTAGTATGAGGTTTTTAGTAGTAATCCACTAACTGAGGTGACTGAAATCAGACTGCAGATCTTGCTGTAATGTAGTTAGTGGATGGGACTGATCGAGGTCCTTATCTGCATAGAGGAGGAGAAAGAAGGTAAGGAAAGTCGAGTGGAAGTTTATTGATACATATTTATAGAGAGCGAGAGAGAGAGAACAGAAGCAGGCTAGAATATATTCTTCAAGTCCACCTGTAGTGGAGAGGAGATTTACATGCAGGAATTATAGATTACTTTGGAACCAAGGGACGATGGCATCAACACTAATGCTAAGTTCTGAAAGGTGGATTATAAGAGTGGAGTGATTAACAAAGTCAAAGTTTCTGGTGAGGTGCATAAAATTGTACTAGAGAACATCCTTTGTCCATTGATGTTAGGATTTTGTCACTCAGAGACCAGATGGCTGTGGCTGTATTCCTCGCTGACCAAAAGCCATGTTGTTTTTGTGGGAGAAGGTAGCATTTAGTAATATATTCTGCAAGCTAAAGGTAGACAGTGATGTTCTTCGTCTTTTACTGTTGCAGTCATTACATTTGGGTAATCTGCTTGCAGGTTGCCCTCAGTCGGCCTGATTAACAAAGTCTTGCATCCTGCATCGGTTGCTGTCCCTTCTTCCATGACGTCAGGTCGTCAGGGTATAAAACATGCAGCCGATGCCGTTATATCAGTCTTTCTTGCCATGCGGTGCCCGAAGCAGAAGCAGTTTGCAAGTGTCAGTCGGCCGACTCCTGAAATTGTTGTTTTCGAGTGTCAGAACCGAAGTCTTAAGCTAAGTTCCCTGTTGGGGAAACTTTTTCTTGCTCCTTACCGATGTCAGTAAAAGTTAATAATTGCATTACTTGTGGAAAGCAAATACCTCATAAAGATTTTCATTCGTACTGTATTCCTTGCCTAGGCCCTGACCACGACATACCTTGCTGTCGGTTTTGTGCTTTATTTAATCAGCGCACTATCCATCGTCGGTATATTTTTGCCTCTAAATATTTCGGTTCTCGGTTTAATTATCCAGAAATTTCGTCGGTTAGCCATCCGACTACTGGGAATCTGAAAAAACACAAAGATAAAGACAGAGACAGGCTGCTGAGGTCCAAAACTGCCAACAACGCTTCTAAGCCAGTCGCCAGTTCGCTGGTACTCAGTGATGCACTTTCGCAGCCCCTGATACCTGCTACTTCTGATTCGCAGGCCTCTACTGAGACCCATTCAGAGTCCGGTATGCCGCGAGATACTTCAACTATGGAACCCACGGATGTCTCAACCTTGGATGGGTCCGGAGCTGCTGTGCAGGCACCGGCTTCTGAGTGTGTATTCAGGCATACGGACTTGCATATTAAATCGATGCCTCCTTCATTACTAAGGCCTAAATCTTGATCCATGTCTAAAAAACCGACACCCAGGCCACATGCTCAGGCCCCTATGCCTAAAAAACAAATGATAAAAATGGCTGAAGATCTAATAACTCTAATC
The DNA here is from genome assembly GCF_019279795.1 of Protopterus annectens. Lineage (NCBI taxonomy): Eukaryota > Metazoa > Chordata > Ceratodontiformes > Protopteridae > Protopterus > Protopterus annectens. The sequence continues at coordinate 672,147,365 of NC_056726.1, read as the reverse complement.
AGGGGTATCAAGAGGCCTAGGGCTGAGCTTGATTATGAATCTTCTGATCAGGATTCTGTTTCTTCTGACGACATGGATTTGTCTTTACTACTTATGAGGATTCTGATGCAGTGGATTCTATTCCCTCTGCTTCCCCTCCTGAGGATTTTTCTTCTGGGGAAACCTTACGTAGTTGGGAGCATTTTCAGTGGGAAAGCCAGGAATTTTCTGATTTAAAAAACAGGCTTAGGGATTTCCTTCTACCTCAGCATAGGCCTTTGGCTATTCCTCTTGTACTAGACATTGTTGATGATGTTTTCTTGGAATCCAGTTTGCCCACTGATTCCCTGCCTCTCCTGCTCCTAGTAAACCTGACAGATACTACAGGGTTCCTGAGTCCCACAAGTTGCTTTTCAAAAATCCTATTGCAGATCCAGAGACTATTTCTCAGGGGCCCAAGGGCATTAAGGCTTCTACTGCTAAAAATCCTACCCCTTCTGATAGAGACTTCAAGGCACTGGATAGATGGGGTAAAAAGGTTTATATTTCAGCAACCTTGGCAATCAGAGCTTTAAACTGCCAATTTCATATGTTAAAATATCAGCAACATGTCATTGGACTGCTTAAACAGAAAATGATGTTGATTCCTGACTGTGTGGAAAATAAAGATTTACAGGACTTAATGCATTCTGCTGAACAAGTTGGAAAACATACTTGCAATGTGGTTTTGATTCTTTAGAGGCCTCTTGCAGGTCTGCTGTTACTTGGTCTGTGCTAAGAAGGCATGCTTGGTTTAAGGAGCAATCTTTGCCTGATCAAGTTAAAGCTAAATTGTCGGATGCTCCTTTAAATCAGGACTGCCTGTTTGGCAACAAGGCTGAAGAAGTTCTTAAAAAGATGGAAGATAAAGCTAAATTTATGCAAACTGTTAAAGATTTTTTACAAGTGCAACCTCCTAGATTTAGTAGGCACTGGCCTACTAAGAATTGGTCCTTTCCAGCCCCTTCCAGGTCTTCTCAAGTCAAAGCCAGACACAGCAAAAACCCGAGGTTTCAGTCCCAGGGGACACTCAGAACTAAGCAGTGGGGGGCCTCCACTTCCATATCTGGGAATAACAAGACACCTCCCTATGGTTAAACGGTCTCAATGACTTCCTTTAAAAATTTCCAAGCACTTATCTTCCGACCGCCCCTTTGGGGGAAAAGATTGCTCTTCATGCAAAAAACTGAGAACTCATAACCCAGGACAAATGGATTTGAAATATAGTGTCCCAGGGATACAGATTTCATTTCCACACGTTGCCAACACCAAATGGGTGGCCGGACCTGCCCCCAAATCAGTGGGCAGAGGCTCAAAAACAAGTACTTTCCCTCCTAAACATGGGGGCTATTCAGTTAGTACCAGAAGAGGAAAAGGGACAAGGTTTCTATTCCAAACTTTTCCTGGTACCCCGAAAAGACAAATCATGGTGTCCAGTCCTAGACCTGTCTACTCTAAACACCTTTCTGGAGATTCCAAAATTCAAGATGCTGACTCTTCAATTACTTCCTGTGCTAGGCAAAGACGCCTGTTTGGCAACACTAGATTTAAAAGAAGCATACCTGCACATCCCAATTAGGGAATCTTGCAGAAGATAACCTATGCTTCAAAGCAGGCTACACGCATTATCAGTTCTCTGCACTGCCCTTTGGCTTGTCTACTGCACCCAGGGTATTCAGAAAGTGCCTGGCTCCACTTATTGCATTTTGCAGGCAAAGAAGTATTCATATATACCCATACCTGGACGATTGTCTAATTCAGGCAGAAAGCCAGGGCATACTTTTGAATCATCTGGCATTTGTGAAAAGGGTTCTAACTTAAACAAAAAGAAATCACAACTGGTACCCTGTCAACAGATTATATTCCTGGGAGCAAGCTTGAATATAACTTCCCAGATGGCTTACCTCACGCCAGAAAAGCAAATTCATTTGATAACCTATTTCAAACAAGTGGCCACAAAAACCCTGCTATCTGCAAGACAAATACTACAAGCCTTTGGGTTCATGGCCTCCTGCATTCTTCAAATTCCATATGCAAGACTGCATATGAGGAAACTACATTGGTATCTAAAAAGCCTACGGAGTCAACATTCTCACAGCCCAGAAACAATGATTCCTATCATATCTTGCCTACATATCGAGTTCCTCTGGTGGGCAGAGGCCTACCACCAAAACAAGGGACTACCATTTACACTACCCCCTGCCACCCAAACCCTAACAGCAGATGCATCAGACTATGCATGGGAGGCTGTTCTGGCAGGGATGTGCATTCAGGGCAAATGAAACCCAAGTCAAATGCACCTACATATCAATCAAACAGAAATGTTAGCTGTACAGAATGCTCTGACAGCCTTCAAGGACTACATTCTTCCAGGACATCTAATGGTAAAGACGGACAACACCATGGTTATGTGGTACATAAGCAGGGGGTACAAATTTCTACTCCCTCTGCCGACTAGCCATGGCATTATGGAACAAAACCTTGAGCTACCAAGTGCGCCTACAAGCTCAATTCCTGCCAGGAAAAATAAATACACTGGCAGATGGACTAAGGAGAAACCTCATGGACCCACACGAGTGGAAACTGGAACCAAGGATTTTCAACATGTTGACAAGTGAATGGGGGTGCCCAGACATAGACCTATTTGCCTCTCCCCCAGAACTACCAATTGGACAAGTTTTGCACAAGGACTAAGTGGATGCTTTGTCCTTCAGCTAGAAAAATCTGTCAGTCTACACCTTCCCCCCCCCCCCCCCCTGCCTCTGCTCTCCAAAGTTCTACTAAAAGTCAAACAGGACAAACCAAAGATGATTTTGATTGCTCCAGACTGGCCACGCCAACACTGGTACCCCCTCCCGCGCAGTGTATCACAGTTATCTCCATGGCACCTGCCTCAGACCCCTTCCCTGTTCTCAGCAGGAGAACCAGATTCTGCACCCTCAGCTTCCAACATTAAACCTTGCAGCCTGGCTAATTACTTAAACTCACCCTTATCATCCCTCAGCAAACCTGTGATGGATGTCATCTTAGAGGCAAGGAGGCCTAGTGCTAGAAAATCTTATGCTGAAAAATGGAAACGATTCTGTGCCTGGAACCAGTCTCAAGGGATGAGCACAGCAGCGCCCAATTTACCTCAGATTTTGCAATACTTAACCAAGATGCTTCACGAGGGTCTGTCTTTTTCCTCCATTAAAATCCACGCCTCAGCCATTTTAGCTCATTATAACACAGAACCTCCCTTCTTGTCTCATCCTCTGCTCAAGCAGTACCTCAGAGGGGCCAAAAATTTGAGACCACCCAGCAGAGCTCCAACCCCTGCTTGGGACCTTAACTTTGTATTGGAGAAACTCACTGTACTTCCTTTCGAGCCAGCTGCTACTGCAGACTTAAAATGTCTTTCTTGGAAAACAGCTTTCCTTTTAGCAATCACTTCAGCTAGAAAGATATCTGAATTACAGGCCCTTATGGCAGTGGAGCCTTTCATCATCTTTCATGCGGACAGGGTGTCACTCAGGACCAATCCATCCTTCATGCCCAAGTTGGTATCCAGTGTGGCTCTTAATCAGTTCATTCATTTGCCAACCTTCTTTCCCAATCCACAGAACAAAGGGGAATGGATTTTGCATTCCTTGAATGTGCACAGACAACTTAGATTCTACTTGGACAGGACAAAACCTCGAAGTAAATCTGAACAACTGCTGGTAGCATTTGCTGCAGGGGCAGAGAGGAAGGCTATTTCAAAACAAACCATTTCTAAACGGATAAGCCATTGCATTCATTTCTGCTATAAGCACCATGGAAAACCTATTCAGCAGGGGATCAGATCTCACTTCACCAGGGCTGCATCTACTTCTGCAGCCTTTCTCAGAGGTGTTCCTACCAGGGTCATCCTAGAAGCTGCTACCTGGAGTTCTGTACATACTTTTACCAAGCATTATCATTTGCCAATTTTCTCTAAATCCAGAGCTGGCTTAGCCACTGATGTCTTGCAGGGCCCTATAGCTGGCCCTAATGCTATATCAACTCCTCCTCCCAACCATAGCTTTGGGAATCTACCCAAATGTAATGACTGCAACAGTGAAACATGAAGAACATAGTACAGTTATGTACACTTAACCATAGATGTAGATGTTAGAGTGTATTCACTGTTGCAGTCCTGGTTACCGTCCCTTCCAGCCCCCTCACTTCTTCTGGCTATACCTCTACTTTCCTTTACTATGCTTAAAAGCCTTTTTGGTGTATTTGCTTTTTGTTGGAGGTATACCATTGTGTTTTTATATTTATTTGCTCCCCATTAGGGGGGCACCTGACATCTGGGGCAAGAAAACCTGATGTAATGACGTCGGCTGCATGTTTTATACCCCTGACGACCTGACGTCATGGAAGAAGAGACAGCAACCGACGCAGGATCCAAAACTTTGTTAATCAGGCCAACTGAGGGCAACCTGCAAGCAGATTACCCAAATGTAATGACTGCAACAGTGAATACACTCGAACATCTACATTTATGGTTAGTGTACACAACTGGACTTTCTCAAGAGTTTGCACAGATTTGGGAGGATGGAAGTAGAGCAATTGTGTGATGGGAGTGCGAGTTGTTTTTGTTTGGGCAGTGGTTTTATTAATGTAGAATTCGCTTTATTAGTCAGCAGAAAGACAAAGATTAAACATGTGTAGTAGGGGTGCAACAATGAAGTCACAACAGTAGTGTACAAACCATGTATGTATGATGTTCATGTTTCACTGTTGCAGTTATTACGTTTGGGTTATCTGCTTGCCAGGTTGCCCTCAGTCGGCCTGATTAGCAAAGTCTTGGGTTCTGCGTCGGTTGCTGTCCCTTCAATGATGTCAGGTCGTCAGGGGTATAAAACATGCAGCCGACACCATTACATCAGTCTTTCTTGCTGTGCGGTGCCCGAAGCAGAAGCAGTTCGCAAGTGCCGGTTGGCTGATTCCTGAAATTCTCATTTTCGAGTTTCAGAACCGAAGTCTTCAATTAAAGATAAGTACCCCTTTGGAGAAACTTTTTCTAGCTCCTTAACGATGTCAGTAAAAGTTAATAATTGCATTACTTGTGGAAAGCAAATACCTCACAAAGATTTTCATTCGTATTGTATTCCTTGCCTAGGCCCTGACTACGACGTACCTTGCTGTTGGTTTTGTACTTTAATCAGTGCACTGTCGTCAGTATATTTTCACTTCTAAATATTTCTGTTCAGTTTAATTTATCCAGAAATGTCGTCTGTTAGCCATCCAAATACCGGGATTCTGAAAAAAACGCAAAGATAAAGACAGAGACAGGGTGCCGAGGTCCAAAGCTGCCGACGACGCTTCTCCTAAGCCAGTCGCCATTTCACTGGTACTCAGTGAGGCACTTTTGCAGCCCCTGATACCTGCTACTTCTGATCCGCAGGCCTCTACTGAGACCGATTTGGAGTCCGGTATGCCGCGAGATGATTCAACTGTGGAACCTGCAGATGTCTCTATCTTGGATGGGTCCAGAGCCGCTGTGCAGGCACTGGCTTCTGAGGGTGTATTCAGGCCTACGGACTTGCATATTAAACTGACGCCTCCTTCTTCATTTAGGCCAAAGTCTCGAACCATGACTAAGAAACTGATGCCCAGGCCACATGCTCAGGCCTCTATGCCTAAAAAACAAATAAGAATGGCTGAAGATCTTGTAACTCTAATCAGAGGAAGCCAACCTCCCCCTTCTAAAAGACCTAGGACTGAAGTTGTTTATGAATTTTCTGAACAGAATTCTGATTTTCTGATTCTTCTGATGATCTGGATTTGCCCTTATCTACTTATGAGGATTCTGATGCAGAGGACTCTAGTCTCACTGCTTCCCCTTCAGAGGATTTTTCTTTTGGTGAGACCTTACATACTCTAAAGGAGCATTTCCACTTGGAAAGCCAGGACTTTTCTGATTCAAAAAAGAGGCTTAGGGATTTCTTACTTCTGCCTCAGCATAGGCCTTTATCTATACCTCCTGTACTAGACATTGTTGATGATGCCTTTTCAGAATCTAGTTTGGCTCCTGATTCTTTGCCTCCTGCTCCCAGAAAACCTGACAGATATTACAGGGTTCCTGATTCTCATAAGTTACTTTTTAAAAATTATATTGTGGCTCCAGAGACTATTTCACAGGGACCCAAGGGCATTAAGGCTTCTACTGCTAAAAATCCTACTTCCTCTGATAGAGACTCCAGGGCGCTGGATAGATGGGGTAAAAAAGTTTACACTTCTGCAACCTTGTTCAGTAGGGCTTTAAACTGCCAGTTTCATATGGTAAAGTATCAACAACATGTTATTGGATTGCTTAAACAGAAAATTGTTACTTCCTGACTGTGCTTAAAATAAAGAATTACAGGATTTAATGCATTCTGCTGAACAAGTTGGAAAACACTTTGCAATGTGGATTTGATTCATTAGAGGCCTCTTGCAGGGCTGCTGTTACTGGGTCTGTGCTCAGAAGACATGCTTGGCTTAAGAAGCAAGGTTTGCCTGATCATGTTAAAGCTAAATTGTTGGATGCTCCCTTAAATCAGGACCGCCTGTTTGGCAACAAGGCTGAAGAAGTTCTTAAAAATATGGAAGATAAAGCTAAATCTATGCAAACTGTTAAAAGGTTCCTTACAAGTTCAGCCTCCTAGATTTAGTAGGTACTGGCCCTCTAAAAATTGGTCCTTTCCAGCCCCTTCCAAGTTTTCCCAAGCCAAACCCAGACACAGCAAAAACCCCAGATATCAATTCCAAGGGACACACAAGACTAGGCAGTGGGGGGTTTCCGAACCCAAGTCTGGGAGTATTAAGACTCCCCCATATGGAAAACTGTTTCAATGACTTGCTTTTAAAACTACCAAGCACTTCCCAACTGAATGCTCCTTTAGGCAGAAAGATTGGTCTGCAGGCCAAAAACTAGGAACTCATTACCCAGGACAAATGGGTTTTAAATAGTGTCCCAAGGATACAGATTTCATTTCCACACATTACCAACACCAAACGGGTGGCCAGATCTACCCCCAAATCAGTGGATTGAGGCCCACAATCATGTACTCTCTCTCTTAAACATGGGGGCTCTTCAGTTGGTACCAGAAGAGGAAAAGGGACAAGGTTTCTATTCAAGACTTTTCCTGGTACGCAGAAAAGGCAATACATGGTGTCCTATCCTTCCAAAATTCAAAATTCTGACTCTTCACCAGCTGCTTCCTATGTTAGGTAAGGATGCGTGGTTGGCAACACTAGACTTAGGGATGTGCAGGTATGCTTCTTTTATCAGGGAGTCTTGCAGAAGCTACCTACGCTTCAAAGCAGGCTACATGCACTATCAGTTCTCTCACTGCCCTTTTGGCTTATCTACTGCGCCCAGGGTATTCACAAAGTGCGTAGCTCAAGTCATTGCATTTTGCAGGCAAAGAAATATTCAAATATACCCATACCTGGATGATTGTGTAATTCAGGCAGAAAGCAAGGACATTCTTTTGAGTCATCTGGCCTTTGTTCAGGGGGCACTGACTTGTCTGGGGTTCACCATAAACGAAAAGAAATCCCACCTGGTACCCTGTCAATAAATTATATTCCTGGGGGCAAGCTTGAATACAACTTCCAGATGGCTTTCCTCACGCCAGAGAAACTGAGTCATTTGACAACTTACTTCAAACAAGTGGCCACAAAAACCCAGCTATCTAAGGCAAATACTGCAAGCCTTGGGGTTCATGGCCTCCTGCATTCTTCTAATTCCATATGCAAGGCTGCATATGAGCAAACTACAATGGTATCTCAAAAGCCTATGGTGTCAACATTCACAGGATCTAGAAGCAAGGATTCCTATCATACCTTGTCTAAGCCTAGAGTTCCTTTGGTGGGCAGAGGCCTGCCACCAAAACAGGGGACTACCATTCACATTACCCCCTGCCGCCCATATCTTAACAACAGACGCATCAGACTATGCATGGGGGGCTCACTTGGCAGGGAAGTGCATTTAGGGTAAATGGAACCCAAGTCAAATGCACCTGCACATAAACCAAAAGGAAATGTTAGCTTTACAGAATGCTATGACGGCCTTCAAGGACCACATTCTTCCAGGACAACTAATGGTAAAGACGGACAACACCACTGTCATGTGGTACATAAACAAGCAGGGGGGTACACATTCTTACCCCCTCTGCAGACTAGCCATGGCATTGTGGAACACAGCCTTGAGCTACCAAGTGAATCTACAATTCCTGCCAGGAAAACAAAATACACTGGCAGACGGACTAAGCAGAAACTTCATGGACCCACACGAGTGGAAACTGGAACCAGGGATTTTCAACATGTTGACAAGCAAATGGGGGAGCCCAGATATAGACCTGTTTGCCTTCCCCCAGAACCATCAACTGGACACATTTTGCACAAGGATTCCCCACAAACTAGCTTGGAAAGTGGATGCTCTATCCTTCAGCTGGAAAAACCTGTCAGTTTTTGCCTTTCCTCCTCTGCCTTTGCTCTCCAAGATACTACTAAAGATCAAACAGGACAGGCCAAGGGTGATTTTAATTGCACCAGACTGGCCTCACCAACAGTGGCACCCCCCTCTTGCGCAGTGTGTCATGCTTGGCTCCATGGCACCTGCCTCAAACTCCTTCCCTGTTGTCTCAGCAGGAGAACCAGATTCTGCACCCTCAGCTGCAAACCCTGAACCTAGTAGCGTAGCTAATTACCTAATCTCTCCTTTACCATCTCTCAGTAAATCAGTGATGGATATCATTTTAGAGGCAAGGATGGCCTAGTACTAGAAAATCTTTTCCTGCAAAATGTAAAAGATTCTGTGCCTGGAACCAGTCTCAATGAATGAATGCAGCAGTGCCCAATTTACCTCAGATTCTACAATACTTGACTGAGATTGTTCATAAGGGCTTGTCTTTTTCCTCCATCAAAATTCATGCCTCAGCCATTTCAGCTCATTATAGCACAGAGCCTCCCCTCTTCTCTCACCCACTGCTCAAGCAGTTCCTAATGTAAGGCCACCCAGGAGAGCTCCAACTCCAGCCTGGGGTCTTAACTTTATCTTGGAGAAACTCACTCTTCCTCCTTTCAAGCCAGCTGCTACTGCAGATTTAAAAATTCTTTCCTGGAAAACGGCATTCCTTTTAGCAATCACTTCTGCAAGAAGGGTATCTGAATTACAGGCCCTTATGGCAGTGGAACCTTTCACCATCTTTCATGCGGACAGGGTGTCCCTTGGAATCGATTCTTCCTTCATGCCCAAGGTGGTATCCAGTGTGGCTCTTAATCAGTCCATTAATTTGCTTACCTTCTTTCCTAACCCACAGAACAAAGGAGAACGAATACTACATTCTTTAGATGTGCACAGACAGCTTAGATTCTTCTTGGACAGGACTAAACCTCAAAGGAAGACTGAACAACTTCTGGTGGCATTTGCTGCAGGGTCAGAGGGGAGAGCTATTTCAAAACAAACCATTTCAAAATGAATAGGCCACTGCATTCATTTCTGCTATAAGCACCATGGAAAACCTATCCCACAGGGCATCAGACCCCATTCAACCAGGGCTACATCTACCTCTACAGCCTTTCTCAGGGGCGTCCCTACTAGGGAAGTCCTAGAAGCTACTACCTGGAGTTCTGTACATACTTTCACCAAGCATTATCATTTGCCAATTTTCTCTCAATCCAGAGCTGGTTTTGCCACTGCAGTCTTGCAGGGCCTTATAGCTGGTCCTCATTCTATTTAAATTTTCCCTCCCAACCTTAGCTTTGGGAATCTACCCAAATGTAATGACTGCAACAGTGAATACTCTCGAACATCTACATTTATGGTAAGTGTACACAACTGTACTTTGTCTGTACTGGAGGTAATTTCCAGCTGTATTTGTTCCCTCAAAAGGATAATGTCTTTGTATGAGATTTGCAGGAAATAAGAGATGAAGATAAAGTGAGTGGGATGAGGGAGCATTTGTGGGATGTGGCTGAGCTGTGACATTTGAGTAATATTTCAGTTTAAGAAAGACTCTTAACCAGACTTTACATGAGAATGAATCTAATTGCCACTAAATCCAAGACTGTTCTTGGTGAGAAAAAATTAGGCAAGGAAAGATCCAGATGCTGCATCAGTCACATGTTTAGAAAATGCACTGACACAGTAACTTTTAAATACTGTGAGCTTCTGTCTGGTTCAGTACATACCCTTCTGCTTTTATGACCATATTGTCTTAAAGGTTCAGTAGTTTGAAAAACTTGGACTTCTCTATAATTTTTATAGAAATCCTCACCACCACCACCACATACTAGCTACAGTAGAGCTACACTGCTGCCAATACTATTTTATGTTGTGTTTGTTTCAATACTTACTTTCTGTAAACTGCTATGAAGAACATAGACTAGTGCATGGTTTGTTGCTGATTAAAAATTGTTTACTGTTTTGTGCAGTGAATTTTGATTGATTCCTTAGGTTCATAGGTTTATACTACATTAGCAACCATCAGGGTCTTTACTAGGCTAGCCATGCAAGTCAACACAGCTTTGTATCAAAGTTCCTTGGATGCCTATATGGTGTGGTTTGTTGGTAAAGAGGTAGATAAAGGTTGGTGGGTATGTTAGTTAGGGATTAATTTAGTTAACTGTCGACCTCTGTTCATCAGAGACATGGTGACGAGTGTGTGTGAATTTGTGATTTCCCATCCAGTGATTATAGTTTCTTTTAAATAGCCTCAGGGATGAAATCTAAAAACACAATCCAACAACACTGGCATCTTCTGTCATGGGTGTAACTCAAACCTAAGGCAAATAAAAGAACATCACTAATGTACACAAGACTAGAAGTAAAATAATTTAATAAACTATGTGCTTTTGTTTAGTCACCTCACAGTAAGACGTTGTCTGGTTCGATTCTCAGCTAGAGCGTCTTCTGTGTGGAGACGTACATGAATAGGCATACCTTCATTGAAGGTTGTGCGTATGGGCTGGTAACTCGTCACGTAAAAATCAATTACCAATCATTAGCGGACTGGAGTTCCACTGTGGCGACCCCTAACCGGTAAAAGCCGAAAGACACAACATGTGCTTTTGTTTAGCTCATTTACATGAATTTCATTAGAAAATACACAAGACATTAAAACACTAATTTAAATACAAATGATGTCATCACATGGTCAAATATTTTTAAAGCATAAGTAAACTTTGTAAATACAATAAAAGAATCATTTTCTCAGTAGGTGTAGGTATGTGTATATATGTGTATATATATATATATATATATATATATATATATATATATATATGTGTATGTATATATATATATATGCACACACACACACACACACACACACACACACACACACACACACACACACACACACACACACATATATTATTTCCTAGCTTGAAAAGACTTCAGATGACATTTGATGTTAATAATTTCATTTAAACCTTGGAAAATATTAGCATTTAAATGCAGCTGCCAGTTCAACACTTTTCACCGTTGACATGTATTTATTTATTTATGTATTTAATTTACATTTGTTAACCGGGAAATTCCGACTGGACCAGGTCCATTTTCAGCTGAGGCCCGGGGAGAAAAGCTCCAACATCAAGTTATACAAATACAGTACATCCAGCATAATACACAAAACAGGTTACAATCATGTATGCTGAGCATAGTAAAATAACAAGAAATTAATAAAAACACTCCAGGTAAAAGAAGATATAGAACATGGGTAAAAAGACAATGTCAGTCATACATTGGTAAGAAAAGAAAATCTATCAAGTAAGAATCTACAGTTAAAAGTACCCCTTCAGATGACCAAGCCTGCAGGAGATCAGAGCTCCAGCATGTGATCAGAGAGCAATTTGGGGAGTTAATAGTAGTATGGGTAGGGTTATGTTGATACAAGGGCATAACCACGTACTAAGAAGGTGCGATTTGAGGGAGTTTTTGAATATGGATGTGGAGGGGGCAGTGGACACGGATAGGGGAAAAGAGTTCCAATTTCTGGCAACGGTGTGGGAGTAGAGCGCTTTCCCTGCATTATTGTTAGCCTTGGTGATGGGGAGGAGAGATTTTTCACTGGATCTTAGGTACCGGTTTGCAGTATAGATAGTAAGTAGGTTGGATAATGAGGGTTTTTTTCAGGATATTTGAGAATATTGTTGGCTGTGCCCAGCTGGTGGTAGTTAAGTAGCTGTGGTAGCTCAAGCCATTTTAGTTCTTTTAGTGCAGTACAGTGATGGGTTCTATAGGTTGAGTTAGTAGCAAACTTGGCTATTTTATTGTAGCATGATTCTAGTTTGTCTAGGTCACATTGTCTGATATGTTTAAATATTGGTGCTGCGTATAATAGAGTTGAGAGGAGGTGGCTTTGTGCAAGAGTGACTCTTGCTTTTTGTGAGAAAAAGGACTTATGCCTGTATAGGGAGCCTAGTTTTTTGTGTACTGGTTTTATTGTATGTGAGATGTGAACATCAAAGTGGAGATTATTGTCTATTTCAATGCCCAGAAGTTTGGTGTGGTTAGAAGGGGAGATGGTGCCGTCCTTAGATGTTATGGTAAAGGAGAGGGTTTTTTTTATCTATTAGGGGTAAATAGTAGCAGTTTTGTCTTTTTGGGATTTGGAATTAGTTGGATACCCGATATCCATTTTTCTACTGAGATAAAGGTATCTTGAGTGAATGTATGTAGGGTGGTGGGAGATGAGGCGGAGCAGATCTGAATCATCTGCATATTGTATGAGTGTGGCATGTTATGTAGAGCATTTGAGGTTATTTGTGAAAATAAAGAACAATAGCGGGCCCAGTATAGAGCCCTGTGGGACTCCTATGGTGGTTGGAAGTTGTGTAGACAAAGTTCCTTTCCACTGGACTGATTGTTGCCTGTCAGACAAGTAGCTTCTGAATCAGGCTATAGTAGAGGAGGTGAAGGATAATCTAGTAGAATGGAGTGGGAGACCATATCAAATGCTTTTGAGAGGTCTAGGAAATTGGCTGATGCATATTTGTTATCATTCCTGTGAAGGTTTATACAGAGATGTAATCCAGAATACTAAAACAAAGTTATTAAAATTGTAGCATTTTGCACTGTTTCGGTAGCGCATTTTTTAAATTTTTGTTTTTATATCAGCAACATGTTCTATTCTATGTTCCCAAAGTTTTCTTTTTGACTTTTCCTGTACAGTTACAAGAACAACTGCAGCATTGGTCTAAATAAACTGTTTATGTACTTTGACAATTAAAATGACCTTGTATGTAAATTTTCTCTTGATTATGCTGGAAGAATATAAGCTTGCCTTCATTGATATACTTGTACCATTTACATCACAGGCAGGGTTGTACACATATTCTAATTTTTGTATGACTAATATTGTCATTCTGTTCAACTAATTCTTGAAGTTAACCTGCTTCTTGTGGTTAAACTGGGGGAACGTTCCCTACATTTTTCATTAAATCAAAATTATCCAATACTGTCTTCCAGTTGTCGACTGTTATATTCTTGATCCCTTTGCTTATCCGCACAGATCAGTATACTAAAGGTTACTTTGTTAGGTTCTTTGTTGCATTTCCTACTAAACCTCTTAAAATGGGAAAAATAGCTATTCCTTTTATTAATAATTTCCTCAACCAAACTGTACACTTTTGTCTGGTTTATAACCTCTGTTAGTAAATAATTTGGCAAGAAAATATATTTCATCCAAAAATACCTTGTCATTAGAAGTTAGTCTTGACACTATAAATTTTTTTTCTTTGACATTTCTTTTCATGAATTCAGAGTGCTTACATAGTTGGTAAAAGCTGTTTTATGAAAAATATTACTTTCAAATCTATGTACATTTGTGTTTAACATAATTGTGATGTCCAAATAATTAACCTTTTGCAAGCCTCCCCCACTGTAAATATAAGAAACTTGGTACTGTCGTTAATACCTTGTAAAAATTCTTTGAACAACTTTTTTTTATTTCTTTTCCAGATAAAAATCAAATCAATAAAATTTTTATAAAAAAAAAAAAAAACGTGCTCAAATAATGAATGTTTCATAGGATCAGATGAAGTTACTAAGCTATTGGCTCTGAGGCCCTTATAAGCCTAGCCAAGAGTTTAACCCATGTTTAGACAAATTGTATAAAAAAAGTATGTTCTCATTTGGTCATTATAAGATGAGCAAACACTGGGTCAGCTGTTGTCCCCCATAGCAATCCCACTGTTTTGTTGATAAACTTTGTTGTTAACACAAAGTAGTTATTTTTTTAAAGCAAGTCCATTAAAGTATATGTGGTTACATCTTTATTAGTGAAATCAGTATGTTTACTCAAAACCCCCAGACCAATCTAATACTTCATCTGAGTGATGTTAGTGTATGAAGAAACCACATCTAATGTAAAAAATCTTGGATTCATTTCCTTTAATCTCAGATTTGTAAAGTAACTCCAACAAATGCCAGGAATCTTTTAAGTAGGACCAAGTGTTTTGTACAATAGGATTTAAAAATACCATCTAAATAAATGCTGATGTATTCCATCTTATGGCCACTTACAGCTGCTATAGGTCGAAATGGAGGTTTTTGTTGTCCTTATGAATTTTTGGGACACCAAAAAACTGCCCCAGTCTAGGTTCTTCAACTATTAAAAAATGATGCAATTCTAAATTAATAAACCTCTGATATAAAAGATCTAATAAAGCCTTTTTAAACTAAACTCTATCTACTTTGGACAGTTTCCATTGTAACTTGTTTGTGAAAATTCAGATCTGCCATCAACATATTAATAGTCTCATCATAATCTTGATTCATTAAAACTAAACCACTGTTTTGTTTGCTTTCATCACAGGTGCATTATGTTTGTGCCAAGGCATTCAGTTCCTTAAACTCCATGGCTTAGCAATTATGTTATCTAAAATTTCTCTTATCTTCTAATAAAGATCTTCCATCTTTTTCACAGTGCTGTATGAAAGTATTCAAAGTAGCTATCAAAGGGAGATTGAAAGTGCTTCTTTTCTTATGAAACACTGTATCATTCTAAGCTTTGATTTCATTAATGTCATTAAATATGTAATTCAGATTTAATTTCCTGGCAAAAACTCAACTCTAATAAAATGTCAGTTATATTCGCTTAGTTAGCTGTAATGAATGGCATACCTTTAGGCAGCAAATCAGTCAGCGTGTCTGCCAAAGGGAAAGAACTTGTTAAAAATAGGCACTTTTATTTGAGATTACTGTTCCATGGCCTTTCCCAGTTCCTTTTCATTGAGATTAGAATTTGTTTGTGTACTTTTGTTGTATTCCTCTGTTCTTCATCATCACTGTGGAATTCTGTGTACTCAAAAGGTACTTGTTCGCCAACCTGGATGACATTTGTAATGGGGGATTCACTTCCTCTTTTTTCTTTTTTAATAAAATCATCCATTATTGTAATTACAGTTGGGTGGAACCTTGTCTTCTTAATTGATGGGGAATCTCTTTGTAGTGGTGTATAAGACTTCCTAGTTTTATATGCTTCACTGTCCCCTTTTAATATTTTATGCTTTTTTTGAACAATCTTTATGTCTAATTTGGTGTCCAGTGCAATAAGGAATTCTGCCTGATTTTGTCTGTATCTGCTATGCTATTGTCCAGTTTCTTAGTAAAAGACAAGTTATGTTTTTGAATTAATAAATTGAATAGCAATACCATTGGGAAACTTATTCATCCTTACTATCATTGGTGGTAGTTTTCTTGTCAAAGATTAGTCTTTTCTCTAAATCTTTGAATAAATCCATAATTTTTTTTTCTTTGTAAATATTGTTGCCTGGGGTTACAGTTTCTATGTACCTGGAATCTTGTGGAACCTAGTCATTGAACTGTTTGGCTCCTCACTTGTCTTCAGACTGGAGACATGTGGGATGTAAGGTAATTCTTGAGTCATAGTAGTATTAGCTTCCAAATCATTGTTTGCAATGGTACTTGTATTACCAAACATATCCTGGGAGTTTTTTGCCATAAAAAACATTAAGGTATTTAATGTCTTCTGCTTTTCTTTGACCATCAGTCCCATGGTTTTTCAGAATTAGTCAAAAATGCTTGTATTTCAAGAACTGAAAGAGTTTTATTTTCTACAGTAAAGGTGGTATTGAATGTAACAAACCAAAAGCACAATCCATCAATGTTGACAGCCTCTACTGTGGGTGTAATCTACTGCCCATAGATGGAGAGCTTATTCCATAACATGAGGATCCTTTGAGACACCTTTCGGTTACACCAGCAAGTTTTGTATATGTCACAGACAAAGTTCAAGTCCTTGGATCTAGTGTTTCTGGTGCTGTTTGCCTTGTGGATGTGCAAGAGAGCCATCAAAGCTGGATTTGAGGATGCCTTGTATGCTAGGCCTAGATTGCCTGTCAGTAACTTGTAAGAGACTGAGTATAAACTTAACTGTATAAGACAGGGAATTCCTACCCTGGATTCTCCTGGTGAGGAACCTTGTTAGGTACATGCAACAGGGACATTGAACTCAATGATGGGTCTGAAAACTGAGTAGAGAGGCACTGTTACTTCTTGCACCAGGATGCCATACCCTTGCTTATGAGTTGGGCGACGTAGAATGATTTTCTTTCTGTCTTGGCTACATGTTAGTTGAATGCCAGATTAATGTCTGTTTATTTTCCCAGATCCCTAACTATTGGGTCAACTCCAAGGGGTGTTTAATCAATGAAGTAGTTGGCTTGGGTGGACTCTGCTTTTCCAAAGGGTACTGTAATGTATTTCTTTGCATTATGTTTTAATCCGTGGATTTTGCACCAGTCATTTGCTTGTGTTGCATCTTCTTGAAGGATGCTGGTGCCGTGTGTGTGTGGGGTGGGGGTCTATAATAGCACACAATTTACAGTCATCTGTAAACTTGGTGAGCCAGAGACCTTTGACATTAGCCTTCTAAGAAGTAGATGGCAAACAGAAGCAGGTCCATCACAGAGCCCTGGGATACTCCACTGATGACTGGTCTCTTGGTATAGGTGGTCTCACTGATCCTGACTTCTTGTGTCCTATCTGTGAATCAGTGGGCAATCCACAGAGTTATATAGGGATTTATGCCTTGTTCTGAGAGTTTGTCAACAATACCTGAGTGTGGGGTATTATATTGAATGCCCTGTCAGATCAAGGTAGGGGGAATGCATTGTTTTCCCCTCATCCATAGCTACCCTCTCGAAGTTTACCAGGTTAAGTAGGCAAGACCTTCCCTTAACAAAAGCAAACTAGCATGGGTGCAGTGTTTGTAGTGTGACAAAGTCCTCATCGATCATTTTGATGATAATTAGTTCCATAGCTTTGCACATTAGACTTGTCAGACTGATGGGGTCTGTAGTTCCTGGGGTCAATTGATGGTCCACCTTTATGAATAGGGATGACTGTTGCTGCCCTCCATTCAGTTGGTGCATAACCTGTTTTGAGGCTGTAGATAGAGTGCCTCAAGCAGTCCTGCTAGGTCATGTGGTCATGTTTTAGATTATTTAGGAGGCAACTGAGGATATTGTTTGGACCCATTGAAGCAGTGTTTTTGTCATTAGCAAGCACCTCCAGGACCTGCTCCCTGCTGTTAGTTTGGGAGATAATGGTAGATGGGATTTCACAGGCGGTAGTGGGGGGTGAAGTTAGAATTAATTTATCAGCCAGTAGATTTGCTATGCCACCATAGTCAGTGAATGTTGTGCCATTTACCATCAGTTATGCACACTGCTGAGTTATTACCTTTAAGGTTCGAGACATAACTGAAGAAGGCCTTTGTGATTGTTCTTTGCCTCTGAGGCTATTGTGAGTTTGTAATTGGCCTTGTTGGTTTCTATGAGATGTCTTAGTTTCTTTTTTAGTTGCATCAGAGACCTCTTATCTCTGAGAGTTGCTCTTTCTAATTTTGACCATGACTTTTTTTTTTTTTTTTTTTTTGTTATGTAGCTTGTTAAGGTGAGTATTCTACCTGTGTGGTTGTTTTGTGGAGTTAGATCTGAGATTATTCCTAGTAGGTAAGGCAGTGTCATTGCAACCATTTACATGTTTGTACAGGATTTCTGTAAGTAATTCTGCATAGGTAGCTGTATTCTCGAGGTTTGGGGAGCTGAGCATTTTGGCAAACAGTTGCTTGATGGGATGTAGTTTGCTTTAGAGTAGCTTAAAGGACATTGAATATGCACTGTGATGTCTGCAAGGGCATTATTGTTTTCCACAGCTACATATTAAGAGACCAAGGCCCATAAGACATGTGACTACTTCATGTAGTTAACAGCAGGCTTAAAATTGTTGACACAGCAGTCACTGTTTGGTAATTGTATTTAGCTTGTACTTCCTGCTGACGTTCAACAAGGTTTCTGCTCAGAGTCTATCATATACTGGGTAAAAAAAGCACCATTCTGACAAAAAGAGAATGTGTTACCTGGAGTGCCCTAAAAGTCCTTCCTTCACCTTCTCATGTCACCAACCATAATACCTGATACATTTCATTTAATCATGCTGCTCTGAGCAATTACTGCCAGTATTACTGTTATGCAATATGTTGGCTATACTGAGTCATGTCTAAGGCTAATAAGTGCAGTATGGTAACTAAACAGCTGCTATTCACCAATCTCTATTTATTTTCTATCTTAATGGCGAAGAGGTTTGCTGGTGGGTATTATTATTTATCTTTGGATCACTTCTGTGGCTCTGCACAACAATGGCACAGAAAAATAACTTTCTTGGGTGGCATAAGCCAGGGAACCTTGTTGGCTAGGCTTACTTAGGCCCTTGGGCTGATTGCCTAGTATCTACCTATGAACCTATAATGGGTATTGAGTATATTTACGTAATGTGAACTACCTGTTGTATGTCATACATGCTATTTTCTTATGTTATTTTCTGATACCGCTGTATCTGCATTTCTCTCGTGAGCTGACATTTGTAATTTTGTTAAGACTGAACTTGTGTGGTTCTAAATGACAATAAAGATTCTTTGAATCAGTATGGAAAAAAACTGCTGCTTTTGTACTCTGTGATCATCCCTTTACAGCTGCTGCTTACCATTACATGATGATAACCATTTGAAATGTCATGGCCCACTACAGTGTCCCAAAACATGGAGACCTTATGGCCAAAAAGTAGACTTGTATATACCAAGTCTAAAAAGGTAATTTTCCAGAATATTTCTTTTTCTCTGATGTATGGCAATCTCAAAGTTGATTAAGTTTGGGGGAGTGTAGTTGGCTTGTCCCCTGCAAAAAAAGTTTAAGGAGAAGAGCAATCTGAAATTGACTTATATCCTGGATTTTCATTTTTAATTTTATTTCTGGCTTGTTGGCACTCGATATTTCAAGAGCCAACATTTCAGTAGAGAAGCTTGCATGATTCATGGGATGACAAGGAGAATAAAGCCTGTGATATGCCATGTTTAGTGAAAGTAGACATTCATCATGCCATACTGAATGTCAGCAGGACATTTATTCTAATTCAAAAGTTATCACAGTGAGTGCTCTGTAAGCTATTTTAAACTGAGATGGTCAACAATTTTAGCTTTGATGCTGCAACTACATATTGTGTGCTTTGTTTCATGTAGGGATTTAAATTCCATTTGCAACAAACTACACTTTTCCAATGTTGTATTATTTTAAGAAATAGAAAATAAAATAGTGTGCGTTTCTAAAAAAGGGTTGATATTAAAGGCTAAGGAGGAAATGTATTTAAAACATATTCAGTATCTTAGGAAGGAAACAGAATGGTATAAACAGCTGAATGGATGTTAGAGACTGGTGAAGAGAGCATATCCCAGAGAAGATGATACGGCTTGATTTACACGAGTAAATGAAGGGAGGGAAAGAGTGCAGGACTTGAGAGAAAAAAGGGATTGTGCTGTAAGTAACAGCAAAGATAAGATTTGCTCATTGACTTCCAACATGAGAATAGAAGCACTGAGCAGGAGAACCAGTACCATTTTTCCCCATTAATTCATTCTCATCTGTGATAGTGAGGAGCCTTGCGATTACATTGATACTTAGAGCAAGACATTTTCATGTGTCTACAAACAGCTAGATAGTCTGGATTATTATGTGCTCTCTGGGAACAGTTTCAAAGCCACTGGAATGATGAAATCAGCAAAACCAGATAGGCATTAGACTATATGCACTGATCAACATTTTAAACACATTTTGAGTACCACATTGTGTCCCAAGCATCATTATCTACTATGTATTTACTTACATTACTTTTTGACATAGGTGCATTTTGCAGAACTCCATTCCATCATTGGGATATGAAATGGATCATGGAGAGATAATATGTGACCTGGATAGTGAGCCGTTAGCGGGTATTCATAATGAAAGTAGTAGTTGCTTGTTAGTGAGAAAGCAATTTAAAGGAAAGATTTCCTGGCATGTGGAACAAATCTCTGCATTTTTTTATTTGCATTTATAGTTCTTTAATCAATAAGCTCCAGAGCTGCTGTTCCTTCCCCAGTAAACCCCTTAACATCTCCCTGTTTATTTGGGTCAGTTGCATATCTGCACTTTTCCCACACTTCTAAGGCTACAATACTGTTTAGCATGTAAGCTTTTAGAAAAGATAGCTATATTAAGAATTATTTAGTATTGTATGTTAAGACCACTTTAATTGGTTGATTGTCACTTACCTTGGCTTCAAATTATATTAGACCCAAAGATTGTAGATAATCGTTTGCTATCCTGTGGTAATCCCCTTCCTCTTAAGTATGCGTGGTGAGTTTGACGGGGCTAAAAGAATCTAGTTGATGGCAATTGAAATGATGCAGGATCTAAACTTAATGCTGTATGAGTCTATATAGCATGTCAGTCAGTGCCCTCAAAGATTCAGACCTGGTTTAATATCATACTATCTCCGACTTCTATAATGTGTTGGCAGAACGAGTCATGTAATTTTATTCTATTCTTTGTTTTCTTCATATAGAAAATGACTTGTGGTATTAATGCACCCATGCAGATAAAAATTAACTAAATGAAAAATAGTAGTAGTGTATGGCAATGGAATAAGGAGAGGGTGTTTGGACAACATTTCAAGATTTCTTGTGTGTGTGCATGAGTGAACAGTGCTCAAAAGATCAGTCCACTTGCATGGTCAACATATGGTTAAACAAATTAAATGTGATTGCAAGTAATAGCTTGGTGCAAAGTATTACAGTGCTGCTTGTGTTACTGGATGTTAAAAGGTACATACGTCTTGATTCATGATATGCTACAGCTCATCACACCGAATTTAAGGTGGTACACAAAGTACCTCAGTAAAGATTGTCATTTTCATTAAAATGAGGTATGCAGAATGCTGTGACAGAATGTGGAGCTGTATGTATACTCGTACGGAATGCTGTGAAGTAGTTTTATTTCTAAAGATTATGGTGGACACACAAGAACTTCCTTGATAGTTACAAGTTGGAGGGAAGGATTCAGGTAAACATGACATACTTCATGTGGGAGGAGGATGTTAAATGGTGATACCTAGTATTAATGTCTTCCCCCAGCAGTCAGAAAAAATTAAGACTGGATGGAATAGGAAAACCTTGTCTGCTTTGGAATTAATGTTTCATTCTTTTTATCTGCTTTTGGAATTGATGTTTCATTCTATTTCCTTCTGTTTATTCACGAGGTCATAAACAGGAAGTTACTATTCTTGGTCCAGTGTAAGGGATGGAGTTATAACAAAGACAGTAAATGTTCTTGATATGTAGGAATAAGTTTACAAATCTGCTTTCTCACTGTAAGAATGATATAATTATGTAGCATGTTGGGATATGCAGATATACATTAGGTTAAGCAATACCTCTGTCAGAGAGATCTGTTAACTATGCACCAGGTAAATTGTTTGCAAAGGTTGTAGCACAGACATGGAACGGTAACTGTTGGAATCAATAACTGAAGTTGTGCCCAAACCATTCACAGTATAAAATGAATCCTAATCCGTTCACCTACCACTTTCCTAAACAATCTTGACAGTATTGAAAAGTATCTAAAAACCTGTCCAAGTTAATGAAAGGAGAATTGCCTTGAGATTCTTGTCTGTGTGAGGAAGATCACTACCCGCCTATCTAATTAAAGACTTTAGTAGCATAATGTGGGAAGAACTACACCCCTAATCATGTTGATATGTGGCCATTCACATGGTCCCATAATATTTAATAAGATACTGTGAGATTTTCCACCTAAATGCCCAGTTTTCCAAAATACTGTCACAGGCACATATCCAGTCTGATAATGTAAGGAATATGCAATGAATAAACTGTCCTTCTGCACCAGTTCACATTTGCTAACTTAAAAGATGAAAAATTTTTTTGCACCGACATTTGTTAACCTAAAAGGGGATATTGTAAAGAACATTTCAACAAAAGATTCTCCATTTTTTTTTATTTCTTTGCTCAGATTTTTAAAATATAATCCATAGGATATAGTCTCAGTGAAATTAATTTATATGAAAGATTGATTTTTGTAGTCAGTGTGTGAAATTTCTGTTTGGGTAGGATTTACATATGTTTATGAGTAGGATTTGAGAGGTTCATGTATAAGATTGTTCCAAATGATTCGGCACATTTTGTCTCAGTAGTTAATATTTTTTTAATCACTGTGGTGATGTAAAAGGATAAAGGCCTGATTACAACCCAGGTTTGATTAGCTGCTCAGATGACTGACACCCGAGTGGCATGGACGGGATGGGCATGCCCATTGGGGGGGGTATGTGAGTGTCTTTTGCAATGATTCCTGGAAGGAAACAAGTGATGTCTGTAGAGGAAGCATGGTCAGTGGTGTGGTGAAACACTGCCAGCGCATAATCCACACCCACTCAAGGACTATACCACATGTCCACAAAGGGGAGAGGGGAGTGGATAGGCCATAAGGTAGGACATCCCCTGAAAAGAATCTCAGCTGTGCCAAGCCCTGTAGCCTTAGATGTATGACTGGCCTCGGTGAGTAATATCTGCATGAGTCATGGAGTTGGCTGGTAGACCCAACACAGATGGTCCACAAGGGCTAGGCTAGTACAATGGCTAGGGGAGAAAGGGGGGGGGGGCAGAAAAAAATATCACTGCAGTGCAGTAGAAATAGTAACTATCTGTAATGGGTCCCTGTCATAACACTGAATCTTCATTTCACTGAAACTCAAATGGTTGAACCCATTCCACTGAAACTTCTTTTCACACAAATGTAAGGAAGTGTATAAAATGTATCTGATGGTGTAACTTCTTATCGTAGGAGTTATTATGGAAATTATTCTAGCAGAGTATGTGTGACTTGGGATGGTCAGTATCATGTTGTACCTTCATATCTGTAGATGTCTGTGTTTGCTTCGAGATTCACTGTATGTAGTGTTTTTTTTTTTCTTTTCTCCATGGCTTTATGATCATGGAGTTGGTAAATAAAAGTAAGGGGAGGAGTGTAGGGGGTTTGCCCCCCCCCCCTTTGCAAAAACATGTTTATGTGATGAGTTTCTTGTGGATACTATTTTCTACAAAATGAGTTTTTACTGAAATTAATTTTCAATGAAATGTGTTTGAGTATTTAAGTTTCAGTGAAGTAAAGATTCAGCGTTATGACATAGACCTGTTTGTAATAGCTGTCTTTATTTATGGATTATGTGTTCCTTAAACCATGCTGCTGTTTTTTAATATTTAGTTATTCACTCATTCATTCATAAATTAATTTTTTGTAAGTATGTCTTGTATGCTTTAAAGAGAGTGTCTGGTCATGTGACTATACCAGTATATCTAAACGCAGTCGTGAAATCCAAAACACCGATTCAAGCTTTTTCTGTAGTTTGTTTTCTTATTAAAGTTGTCGCTTGTCAATATGAGGGAGATGCATAGAAATGTTAATAACCTTTATTGTCTTTAATCTTGCTGAGAATTAAACAGAATTCCCTACAAATTACACTAAAACCATATCTCAGTATTGAAAAAAAAAAAGCTGTCGAATTACTTTAGAGTCTAGTCCTGTTACTTTTTTTTTTTCAAATAGCATTTTATTAATATTTCCATGTAAATGAAACTGCAGTTTTAAACAGTAGGTGTAGTAATACAAAGGAGAACAAAATAACAACTGACCATAAAACATATGTACAATATGAACCATAAAACAAAAGTACAATAGTGCTGCCTACACACTAAACAAGGAGAGAATAATATACCTCCAAGATACCCTAAAACGTATTATATATTATATGAAATAAATGTATAAATATTGATACAATAAGCCAAAAATAATAATTTCTAGAGCCATTGGGAGATAAAGCAGGGGACGGTCAAATAAATGTTAGAGAGATAGAATGCCGTAATTATCTTATACTTAACTTACATGTATGATTAGTTGTCAGCTAAGTGTTCAAATACTAGGTTCCAGAAAGTCGGATAGTAAAATTGTTTGAGAGTTTGCTATTAGGAGTTTTTGAGATGTAATATAGTTAATGGCTAGAGGTCTGAAGCCTACCCAAGACATCTTAGTGCGATCAAGCCAATGTTTGGTAATGTAAAATTTGACTAACAAGCAAAGAGTCACTAAAACATGTAGTCTCAGTTTTGGGTCTTAAAATTGGTGATATGTAGCAATGCTAGTTCCCATGATGGTGTTGATTTGTGATACCCCATCTTCTCAAGTCTCACCCTAAGAGAGTTCCAAATACTGTCTTTACACTATACTATTTATATATATATTTAAATATATATTTATACTACCTTTACAACCAACTTCTATCTGTCTTTTCATGCCCAATAAATATATTTCCTCAAAATATTTTACATGGAAAACATGTACCTAATAAAATCTGACTGTGCTCTTTGCTAACTAAATGTATATACGTAAATTGCTTTTTTTATTATTGCAAATGTCTACTCTTTTGACTTCCGTCTAGAAATTTCTTGTTCAATAGATACTATTGCCTACATATTGTATTATATGCTTATTTTCTGTAATGTGTTATCCTAATGTAACTGGAGCTTTTCTCCCCGGGCCTCCGCTGTAAATGGACCTTGTCCAGTCGGACCTTCCCGGTAAACAAAATTAAAATAAATAAAATACTATGGGAATATTTACAAATCCATAATACATGAATTATGTCTGCTTGTGGGTAGGAGCAACATGAGCATGCAGAGGATACATTAGGGTTAAATTTATTTAGGTGGGTAGGAGTAAGATAAAGGTTGTTTGTAATCGTAAACTGCGTGTATGTAAGCTTTTTAAAGGGAGAAAACATGAGTGTAGATTTGATGGCTATCAGCTTTTGGTCAGTTGACAAGTTCAAACCTTGGTGGTTCCAGTATTCCCCATAGACTATTTCTCATTGATACTTAACATTACTGATAAGTTTATATGATAGAGATAATGTATTTTTTTTTGCTAGCTAAGGTTTGTAATAGATTGGCGACTAAGTTTGTCATACTCAGTAATAGAGTGTACTTGTGGTGTAGATGAGAACTTCTCTTATTTGCCTGAGAGTTATAGTGTATTTTTGGGATAAGCCTATGGTAGCACGTAATTCTGCTAATGAAGAGTTTGTGTTTATGAATATCCCAGAGTGTGAAGTTTTTAATTAAAGGGTAAAGACCTGTGTCTGAGACAGCTATACAAGCTGTTCACTTGACAACAATGTATGTGAGGTGTTCAGCCTTAAGAGTATATGGAAAATGAACACTGCTGCTTTAGGATTTGACCAGAGACTAACACATCCAAATAAGATTCACTCTGTAACTCTTGGAGAGGAAAGTTATAACCACTGGCTTCCCAAAATTCCATACATTTCATTCTCAGCTCTTTGCCTTTTAGTGCAACCTTGCCATCAGTATGTTGGCAAAAAATATTGCATTCACAAATACACACATACATTTCAGGAAGAAACTCTTTACATAAAGAAAATAGACAATCAGATTTGAAAATTAAATGTAGACAATTATATTATTGCAGAAGGAAATATAAAATACAGGGTCTTTAACAGACAAGATGGCAGTAGAAAAACGCTGGCTATCTACTGGTTGGTCCTATTAACTTTCACAACTTAAGATAACTGCAGTCTATTTCTGGCTTTTAAGACTATTTACAAGTTGCAGAAGACTCGCACAAAACATTTTTAGAGTTGGATCTCTGACTATATACAACAGGCTCCATCTATTGTCATATGTATCTCATGAAAAGGTTTTGTCTCTATTTCCAATCCATAAAAGTCTGTTGCACACACTAACAGAAAAGCCAAAACCACTGCATTCTACTTCTGCCTTGAGAACTTTTAGGGAAGAGTAGCATTACTTGAAAAAACTTCAGATTGTCCCAGAATGTAGCAACACGGACAAATATTCAGTGAGCACTGTTCTTTCAGACTAATCCCCCTTTCTGTTTTTCTTACAGTAGGCCTGCTTGTTCATTTCATGATGTCAAAATTTGGAATCTTAATCTGGTCCCCAACAATAAACTCTACAACAGAAGGGAGAAACTGTTGCAGAAAAAGAAGTGAAGTCACAAGACTGGAAAACTTCCCTCATCAGTCCCAACAAAAAGCTGAGATCCCCTTATCAAATCCTCTAAAGCCAGCTATGAGGGCACAATTGCGGCTTATACCAAAAACAACCACAAAACCTTCTATAGCTATATCAAAAACCTCAAAGGCAATACTCAGATTTGCTCTTGAGTTATTGCACAATGGCACCTCCTATACTGAGCCAACAGATCTAGCCACCATACTGGCTGACAGATTCAGTGCCAACTTTACCCCTCCCATCCAAGGGCCATATCACAACACCAGATGAAATCCTGGTACCCACCATTTCTGTGGCACAGATAAAAGCTGCATTGTCCAAAGCCAAGAATACAGCATCCGTGGGACCTGATAGTATATCCCTGGCTGCGTCCTACATGAGCTACAAAATGAACTGGAGCCACATCTGTGTGCCCTGTTCAGTCACAGCCTTACCTCAGTGTATGTCCCTAATGCATGGCACACTGCTACAGTCATCCCGCTCCATAAAGGAGGAGCAACTACAGACCCTGCAAACAGTCACCCCATTAGCCAGACAAGCCTGGTATGCAAAGCTATGGAGCTCATCATCATGGACTTGCTTAAGAAAGACATATGAAATCTCCAAACTCTTGACCCCACACAGTTTGGTTTTGTCAAGAGGAGATCCTGCCTGCTGAACCTGGTTGACTTCTTCGAGGCAGTGACCAAGACTGTGGATGAGGGTAAGGCAGTGCATACAGCCTACCTCGACCTGGCCAAGGCCTTTGATACCATTCCCCACTCAGGTATCATTGATAAACTCAACAAACTAGGCATCAATCCTTACAGCACTAGGTGAGTTGCAAATTGACTCGGTCCTGGGCCCTCTCCTGTTTGGCATTTACTTCTCAGAAGTCCAGGCCAACACAGAAGGACTCTGGCTGACCAAGTTCGCTGGTGACTGCAAGCTAGGAGTCATTATCAACTCCCCAAGTGATGCAGACATCCTACAAAAGGGCCCCTCTGAGACCAATGACTGGTGTCGGAACCATGGCCTGAAACTTAACGCCAAAAATGCCTTATCCCCTATGGAAAAAAAACTCAGTTCCCATGAATTACGACTTGGATGGGAGCCCACTGAACACTGAAGGGGCCATAAGACATCTGGGCACCCAGTTAGACAGCCACCTTCGACCACCACATTGCCACTGTGGTCAGAAAGTCCTTCTAGGTGGGCACAACTTATAACCAAAGGTTTTGCAATCAGGAAGAAAGAGGTCATCATCCCTCTCAACTCATCCCTCATTAGACCAGTCATCGAATATAATGCCCTGTTTGCCATGTACTTGACCAGACACCTGCAACAGCTGGAGAGGCCACAAAAGTACCTCACAGAAAGAATCCTAGGCCTTAAACACATGTCCTACATTGACAGACTCAAGAAACTTCAGCTGTTGTTAGTCTCTTATCTACTTAGAGGTGATCTCTGCTTGACTTACAAGGCCATGGCCAACCCAGCCCTACTTGAAATGCTACACCTAAAGAAATCCCAATCCCCCTGTGCCACATGCTCCAGAGATCACAACGTCATTACCACAATTAACAGAACATGCTGGAGGGGCAGATTCATCTCCCAAAGACTGACCATACTCTGGAATAGGCTATGAAGACTGGTAGAGATGGGTGAAGGCTGCCAGCCTAGTCAAATAGAATTTGGTATATAATTCTATTATTTGTAAATACTATGAATGTTGAACTTAAAACAGTGTGGCAACATTGCCATCTGCTGTAAAGAAAGCTAAGTCAAGCATTTTTTGTTGGTCCTTTGAAATTACAATTATTTCATCACTGCCTTTGATGTTTTACAAGTTGGCTCCAGTCCGGCTAGATGAAGGCTTCTTGCCTGTTGTTTTAAGGCTAAAGTTAATGACCAGAATTTACATGTGGAATGTCCTTTAGTGCTGTATTTTATTTATTTATTTTATTTATTTGCAGTTGGTTTACCAGGATAGTCCATTGGGCCAAAAGAACCCGTTTTCAATGGAGTCCTGGGGAGAAAAGCTCCAGCACATAAAAACTGAGTTAATACACAAGATAGTTAACTATTATTAAATTATACAAGTAGTGGGTAAAACATTTAGTTCAAAAGTCAAGAAGTATTCAAAAATACAATAAATGAATATTAATGTGATGTACATGAGCTGAGACAATAAGGTAATAACACAGCAGAGTTGTGTTGGAGAAGGAGCACAACATTACATTACAGTGTAATTCTTCAGAAGGAAACAAGCTTTGTTAGGTAAAGTTGAGCCTCAATGCATACAGGAGGTAGGATGACATATATTTATGAGGGGTGGGAGCAAGAACAATCCCATTGCGACCTAAGATGTGAATGAAGAGATTTTTTGAATAGGTAGTGATTACAGGTGGTACGGATGGATGGTGGGAGTGAGTTCCAGAGACGGGAAAGGTTAGAGGATAATAAGTGTTTACCTGGGGGGTGAGATGGTTTATGGACTTCTAGTAGGTTTTGATTGTTGGACCTTAAGACTCTATTTGGAAGGTGCATTTTGAAGGCAGAAGACAGAGAGGGACAAAGAGAGGGGTTGAAAATAAGCTTATGAGCTAAAGTCAGCTGTATATAGTTAAGATGATTAGGTAGTTCGAGCCAATTTAGTTTTTGGAGAGAGGAACAGTGGTGAGTGGAGGACCTATGGCTATTAGCGAATTTGGCAATTTTGTTATAACAGGAGGAAAGCTGGCTTTTTAGAGAGGACTGAAGATTAGTCAGTAATGGAGCACCGTAGAAGAGAGGGAATGAGAAAGGAGGAAGCGAGAGTGGATTTGGAGGAACTAGTAAGATACTGATTTTGACGGTAGAGCATACCTAGTTTTTGATGAGTTTTCTTAATATTTAGTTGTAGATGAGAGTTGAATTTAAGTTGATTGTCAATTAGAACACCTAGTAGCTTGGTTTCAGATACCAGTTCCAAGGGTGAGTTGTTTTGGCTGGTAATTGAGAAAGAGTTTGTGTCAAAAGAAGTAGATTTGGAGGGGGTAAGTACCATTAGTTTTGTTTTGGAGGTGTTGAGTGCCAAGTGATTTATTTTCATCCAATGCTCAGTAATTGAGAAAGCTTCCTGAGTCAGTTTTTGGAGAAGAGAGGGCCAGGTGGCAGAGCAGATAATTGTAGAATCGTCTGCATATTGGATGATGTTTGCAAGTGGGATGGATTTGTGGAAGTCATTTATAAATATATTAAAGAGGATAGGACCAAGAATAGATCCTTGGGGAACTCCAGTGGGGGTAGTAAGGAAAGAGGAAGTGGCCTTTTTCCATATTACGGCTTGGTGTCTGTTTGATAAATAACTGGAGAACCAATTTATGGAGGTGGGAGAGAGGTTAAGTTCTGATAGTTTGGATAGGAGCAGGCTATGTGAAATAGTATCGAAGGCCTTGGAGAGGTCTAGTAGTAAGGTGGAAACAATGTGGCGGAGTCGCGTGCTCTATTAACCGTCTCAAGAAAGGACAGGAGGGCTGTCATGGTGCTATGATTTGGCCTGAATCCGTGTTGTGTAGGGGTTAAAAGGTTGTTATCTATGAGGTGTGGTAGGAGTTGAAGCTGGATACACTTTTCCAGGATTTTAGATATAGGGAGAGGATAGCAATAGGGCGGAAGTTATTGATATTGCAATTGTTGCCTCCTTTATGGAGGGATGATGAAGGCTTGCTTCCATAGTAGAGGTACTGTACATTCATGGATGGAGCGGTTGATTAGAATGCTGATGGGATAGGCAATTGCTTCATGGCTATACTTAGGAAATAAGAGGGAATGTTGTCTGGAGCGTTGGTGCATGGCTTTAGTTTCTGAAGGAGTTTCTTTATGGTGGAAGTGGGGATAGGTTTAAATGAGAATAGAGAAACGCTGGGAGAGAGAGAACTTGAGGAAGATATGGGTGAAGAGGGGGTTAGAGTAGTGGAAGAGGTGGAAGATCGACAGTGAGAAGATGGGAATGTGGTGGAAGTGGTGATGACGGAAGGGTTATTTGCAGGAGAGATTAGGGGTGTATTAGGTGAAGAGGAGGGTGTGTGAAGGAGGATGTAAGTTTGCTAATAGAATCGATGAAAAATGAGTTGAACTGTGTAGCTAGATCTAGGTCTGGGCTATTTGGGTCTGGAGTTGGGGTGTGTGGTTTGCTGGGGTTTAGGAGAGTGGAGATCCCCTTCCAGAATTTTTGTGGGTTAGTTTTATTGTTGTTTTGGAGTGTAAAGAAGTATTTTTGTCTGTCGGAGATTATGAGCTTTTTTACTTTATTTCGAAGGGTTTTGTAAGCAATATGTTGTTCTGGGGTCTTATGTCTCAGATAGAGTCTCAGGCTTTGTTTCTAAGGTGCATGGTAGATAGTGTGGTTTTGGTTAACCAGGGGCAGAGTTTGTTTTATTCTTTTGTTCTTATAGGGGCTTGGTAATCAAGTATTTCTAAGAAGGTATGGTTAAAGTGAGCAACTGCGTCTTCTAAAGGTAGTGTCTTTAGAATGTTCCAATTTACTGCTTTTAGAGAATATATGAAGGTTGATGGGTTAAAATTTTTGTCATTGCGGGTAGTGATGATATTATGGAGTCTTGTAAGAGATGCAAGGGAGACGGCAGTGAAAATTGGCAAGTGATCACTAAGAGGGTCGGGAAGAGTACCACTGTCAGAGAAATAGTGGGGATGTGACACTAGAATCCAGTCAAGGATGGTGCCACAAGAGGGGTTTGGTGATGGGTGTGTAATAGTATTGATTAGTTGGGAAAACTTAAATAGATTGATATTAAGAGGGTTGTTTGAAGACTGGATGGAGGCCCAGTTGATATTTACGTCCCCTAAGATTATGGTTTCATTGCTGATATTGTTAGAGAGCCATGAGAGGATGTTTTCAAGTGTGGAAATATTATCCCTGGGGAATGTAAAGGGATGCTAAACAGATGTATTTGTGCTTGTTGACTTGTAGGAGAGTGAGGAGTACTTCAGCATTATTAAATTTAGGAGTAGGTTTATCATAGGGGGTAACTAGCAAGGAAGAAGAATATAGGAGAGCAACTCCACCTTTTTCTGGGTCCTGTCTTTTTCGAAAGATTGAGTAGCTAGGTGGAGTAATTTCAGAATCTTTTATAGATGGTTTTAACCATGTTTCTGAAATAGAAAGTATGTCAGGTTTGTTATACATGAGCCATGCATGGAGGGTAGGGACTTTGTTGACAATACTTTGTGAGTTTAGAGAAGTAAAATATATTGGCCTGTGTGAGGAGGAAGAGGTGGAGGGGCCAGGGTTGGGATGGATGTCACCAGATAAAAGGCTGGTGATGAGATGAAAGATTGGGTTAAAAAGGTGATTGAGTAGAGTAAAAAGAAATGATTAGGATCTGTACTGGTGATCAGAGGGTCATTAGGTACTATGGGGATAGGGTTCCTTAGAGAGGAAAACTTTGAAAGAGAATGTTAGAAGTTGTGTTATTGGGTATAGGTGGGGAGAAATAGGAGAGTGAAAGGGTGAGTGAGGGGAGTTTAGGTGGTAGGTTGTATGATACAGTTGTGAATGGAAAGAAGTAGGAGGTTGGGTAAGGTAATAAAGATATGATAGTTTAATAGATAGTAATAGTAAAATAGAGATGGATGGGGGATTTAAAGGCATGACTGTAAGTAACTTGGCGTTAAGTGTTATGGTTGTGTTATCTATGTTGTATGTTTATTGTGTAGTGGATAAAGAGAGTATTGCAGTGTAGAGTGGAGTAAAAGCAGTAGGAGTAGTGCTAGGGGTGAGTGTTAGAAATGAAGTGTAATATTATAGGTTAGCTGTAGGTGTGGTTACAATTGGATGATAGGCTGATAGGGGGTGTGTTTAGGGGGTTGTGTGTGATTGGTGTAGGGAGGAAGTGGGAGTGGTAACAAGAGGGATATAGCTAGAGGCACTAGGGGCGGGTGGGATTTGGGGGCAGGGTAGGGGAGCGGAGTGAGCCCAAGGGAGGGGGAAGACACCAGGAGAGGATCGAGAGCCAATCAGTCAGTGGAGCATAGGTTTCAGAGGTGAGTAAGTTGTAACAGGGTAAGAAGAGAACAATATTTAATAGGCAAAGTGGGCAAGAGAATGGATGAGGGGAGTGCAAGTGAAAGCAGAGGAAGCAAGAGAAGAGTGGAGAAAAGCAATGGCAATGAGGAGGGGATGCCTTCTAGTAGGCAGTACAGAATTATACAGGCCCACTGTGAAGAACTTGGGATTGAAAGGGAAGGAATAAAGGAAGAGCTGGAAACCCAGATAAAGATGGGAGAGAGAATAGAGAGGGAGAGTAAGAAGGGCTTAGGCTGCTGACTATCCTGGAAGGAGATAGCTTTACAAAACTAACAAGCAGGAGTAAAATGGTGTAGAAGCCCTAGTAACAGCAAATGCACATACTTTCTCAGTGTCAGCAGGGAGATTCAATTCCAATCACAGAAGGGGCTTGAGGCAGCAGAGCAGTATGTTCCCTGCACAAAAGTGTGGGAAGAGTAGGTAGCTGGAGTTGAGAAAAATGTATTCCAGGGGGGTCCCAAGGGAGCAATACAGGGCAAAAGCTAGGGGTAGAAGGTAGAGAATGAGTAGAGTTAGTAACAAAATAATAGTAACACCTTATTGCCTAGCAAGTAGGAGCAGGTAAAATAATGAGACATAAATACAAACCAGCCAGTGAGGCAAACAATAGTACAGTATCCTGGTAATATAAACTCTATCAATATAGGTAAAACACATATGAACACAGCAGGCCTACATGGCAGATGGTGACCAACTTTCTCAATCACAAAACAGTAGAAGTTAAATACACCCATATAAAATACAACAAAGCCGCCAGGAGATATTCAAATCAATTTAGGAGAGACAAAAATATTCAGGATTAACAGTGAAAGCTATATACATCCATGTAAGAGAGAGCAATGTCGCCAGAAGATAGTGAAAACACTGGAGACACCAAAATTACTCAATAGCTGTTATAGCTCTTAACAACAAGACTATGCAAGCAGTATTAAGAACAAGTATTCCCACAGTAAGCAAGGTATATCGTAAAACCTAGAGCGGGTATTGCAGCGACCAGCCAGGTGTTTGTGAGGGTAACACAGGCACGTGGAGTCGGCGTTATACACCAGCACTGGTTGGTTGTTAAATTCAGGTACAGGCGTTTTCATTTAGTAGCCTCGAACAACATTTTAATGCATAAAACAGTTTCAGAGGATAGCCTCAGCAGACCCACTTAAATTACTTAGCCAGAATGGACAAAATCCTATGTGAAAACTTCTAATCACCTTGGATTAAACTGCTAAATATGAGCAGCCATGAGGGTTCAGAATAGTTAACTGAGCCGAAGAGTCAGAGAACGATCCAATCAGAGAATGTGCAGGGCAAAATCACACTACATATAGTAGCGACAACAGGGGAACAGGAGTAACCTGAACAAAATCCAAAAAGTTTTGCGATAAGTCAAAACTAAGATACTAGTGCTCCAGTAACAGTGTTATTAGAGCAGGGTGTGCAATGTATTGTCGCTATATTCAAGAGCGACTACAGAGGTTCATGAGCATTATAGTCAGGCTAAAGTAAGGTAAACGAAGACTGAGTACCTTATTCTACGTTCCAGTAGGGCAACACCTTCCTTCATGAAAAGGCTTACTGGACAGTGAAAACTACGTTCGGAGCTTACAGCTAAACAACTTGGAACCTGTAGTCTGAGCAGTAGTACCTTCGATGCGTTATTACAGCAATAGTCTGGCGTTATACACTTTAAATGATAGTACAGAGCAAGTAGTCTAAACAATAGTACCGCCGGTACTTACTTAACAACAGTAGTCTAAGCTATTCACTTTAAACAGTAGTCATGATAAAGTATACACTAAAGCAAAATGACAGTATATAAAGGAGATTACTGGTCTTAAACAGTGAGGGAAAAGCCCTGGTATTGGTAAGTTACATTGAATGTAGATTAACTCACAGTAGGAGCGCACTCCCAGTCAGGAACTTGCAGCAGCCGTAAGTGGAGTTGAAAATGGCCCTAAGGGGAGGAATATTTATCACTTCCAGGCGGAAGTAGAGGGAGGAGGAGGTACAGGGAATACTAGCTAGCTGGAGCAGACCGGAAAGTCTGTAACTCTGCAATGTGGGAGGGAAGGCGCCCGACAAGTCGAGCAGTCTAGGGAAGGGGAGGAAGGGAAATGCAATAGTAGAGAGTGAGCGATGTAGGATAGGGATAGTGTGAATAGTATTTCACGCTAGATAGAAGGGGATAAACATTTAGAGAGGACATGAGAAGTAAGTAATATAGTGTAGTAGGAGAAGAGAAGACAGAGCCACAATATGGACGAGGCACAGTAGGAGACTTAGTAATATAGTGTAGTAGGAGAAGAGAAGACAGAGCCACAATATGGACGAGGCACAGTAGGAGAGTTAGGAATAGGACACCAGGAGAGGATCGAGAGCCAATCAGTCAGTGGAGCATAGGTTTCAGAGGTGAGTAAGTTGTAACAGGGTAAGAAGAGAACAATATTTAATAGGCAAAGTGGGCAAGAGAATGGATGAGAGAGTGGGGAGTGCAAGTGAAAGCAGAGGAAGCAAGAGAAGAGTGGAGAAAAGTAATGGCAATGAGGAGGGCATTCTTTCTAGTAGGCAGTACAGAATTATACAGGCCCACTGTGAAGAACTTGGGATTGAAAGGGAAGGAATAAAGGAAGAGCTGGAAACCCAGATAAAGATGGGAGAGAGAATAGAGAGGGAGAGTAAGAAGGGGTTAGGCTGCTGACTATCCTGGAAGGGAGATAGCTTTACAAAACTAACAAGCAGGAGTTAAATAGTGTAGAAGCCCTAGTAACAGCAAATGCACATACTTTCTCAGTGTCCGCTGGGAGATTCAGTTCAATCACAGAAGGGGCTTGAGGCAGCAGAGCAGTATGTTCCCTGCACAAAAGTGTGGGAAGAGTAGGTAGCTGGAGTTGAGAAAATGTATTCGCCCAGGTGGGTCCCAAGGGAGCAATACAGGGCAAAAGCTAGAGGTAGAAGGTAGAGAATGAGTAGAGTTAGTAACAAAATAATAGTAACACCTTATTGCCTAGCAAGTAGGAGCAGGTAAAATAATGAGACATAAATACAAACCAGCCAGTGAGGCAAACAATAGTACAGTATCCTGGTAATATAAACTCTATCAATATAGGTAAAACACATATGAACACAGCAGGCCTACATGGCAGATGAGTGACCAACTTTCTCAATCACAAAACAGTAGAAGTTAAATACACCCATATAAAATACAACAAAGCCAGGAGATATTCAAATCAATTTAGGAGAGACAAAAATATTCAGGATTAACAGTGAAAGCTATATACATCCATGTAAGAGAGAGCAATGTCGCCAGAAGATAGTGAAAACACTGGAGACACCAAAATTACTCAATAGCTGTTATAGCTCTTAACAACAAGACTATGCAAGCAGTATTAAGAACAAGTATTCCCACAGTAAGCAAGGTATATCGTAAAAACCTAGGCGGGTGCAGCGACCAGCCAGGTGTTTGTGAGGGTAACACAGGCACGTGGAGTCGGCGTTATACACCAGCACTGGTTGGTTGTTAAATTCAGGTACAGGCGTTTTCATTTAGTAGCCTCGAACAACATTTTAATGCATAAAACAGTTTCAGAGGATAGCCTCAGCAGACCCACTTAAATTACTTAGCCAGAATGGACAAAATCCTATGTGAAAACTTCTAATCACCTTGGATTAAACTGCTAAATATGAGCAGCCATGAGGGTTCAGAATAGTTAACTGAGCCGAAGAGTCAGAGAACGATCCAATCAGAGAATGTGCAGGGCAAAATCACACTACATATAGTAGCGACAACAGGGGAACAGGAGTAACCTGAACAAAATCCAAAAGTTTTGCGATAAGTCAAAACTAAGATACTAGTGCTCCAGTAACAGTGTTATTAGAGCAGGGTGTGCAATGTATTGTCGCTATATTCAAGAGCGACTACAGAGGTTCATGAGCATTATAGTCAGGCTAAAGTAAGGTAAACGAAGGCTGAGTACCTTATTCTACGTTCCAGTAGGGCGACACCTTCCTTCATGAAAAGGCTTACTGGACAGTGAAAACTACGTTCGGAGCTTACAGCTAAGCAACTCGGAACCTGTAGTCTGAGCAGTAGTACCTTTGATGCGTTACGTTATTACAGCAATAGTCTGACGTTATACACTTTAAATGATAGTACAGAGCAAGTAGTCTAAACAATAGTACCGCACGGTACTTACTTAACAGCAGTAGTCTAAGCTATTCACTTTAAACAGTAGTCATGATAAAGTATACACTAAAGCAAAACGACAGTATATAAAGGAGATTTCTGGTCTTAAACAGTGAGGAAAAGCCCTGGTATAGGTAAGTTACATTGAATGTGGAATAACTCACAGTAGGGCGCCTCCCAGTCAGGAACTTGCAGCAGCCGTAGCAGTGGAGTTGAAAATGGCGCCCTAAGGGGAGGGAATATTTATCACTTCCAGGCGGAAGTAGAGGGAGGGAGGAGGTACAAGGAATACTAGCTAGCTGGAGCAGACCGGAAAGTCTGTAACTCTGCAATGTAGGAGGGAAGGAGCGCCCGACAAGTCGAGCAGTCTAGGGAAGGGGGAGGAAGGAAATGCAATAGTAGAGAGTGAGCGATGTAGGATAGGGATAGTGTGAATAGTATTTCACGCTAGATAGAAGGGATAAACATTTAGAGAGGGAGATGAGAAGTAAGTAATATAGTGTAGTAGGAGAAGAGAAGACAGAGCCACAATATGGACGAGGCACAGTAGGAGACTTAGTAATATAGTGTAGTAGGAGAAGAGAAGACAGAGCCACAATATGGACGAGGCACAGTAGGAGAGTTAGGAATAGGACACCAGGAGAGGATCGAGAGCCAATCAGTCAGTGGAGCATAGGTTTCAGAGGTGAGTAAGTTGTAACAGGGTAAGAAGAGAACAATATTTAATAGGCAAAGTGGGCAAGAGAATGGATGAGAGAGTGGGGAGTGCAAGTGAAAGCAGAGGAAGCAAGAGAAGAGTGGAGAAAAGTAATGGCAATGAGGAGGGATGCCTTCTAGTAGGCAGTACAGAATTATACAGGCCCACTGTGAAGAACTTGGGATTGAAAGGGAAGGAATAAAGGAAGAGCTGGAAACCCAGATAAAGATGGGAGAGAGAATAGAGAGGGAGAGTAAGAAGGGGTTAGGCTGCTGACTATCCTGGAAGGGAGATAGCTTTACAAAACTAACAAGCAGGAGTAAAATAGTGTAGAAGCCCTAGTAACAGCAAATGCACATACTTTCTCAGTGTCCGCTGGGAGATTCAGTTCCAATCACAGAAGGGGCTTGAGGCAGCAGAGCAGTATGTTCCCTGCACAAAAGTGTGGGAAGAGTAGGTAGCTGGAGTTGAGAAAAATGTATTCGCCCAGGTGGGTCCCAAGGGAGCAATACAGGGCAAAAGCTAGAGGTAGAAGGTAGAGAATGAGTAGAGTTAGTAACAAAATAATAGTAACACCTTATTGCCTAGCAAGTAGGAGCAGGTAAAATAATGAGACATAAATACAAACCAGCCAGTGAGGCAAACAATAGTACAGTATCCTGGTAATATAAACTCTATCAATATAGGTAAAACACATATGAACACAGCAGGCCTACATGGCAGATGAGTGACCAACTTTCTCAATCACAAAACAGTAGAAGTTAAATACACCCATATAAAATACAACAAAGCCGCCAGGAGATATTCAAATCAATTTAGGAGAGACAAAAATATTCAGGATTAACAGTGAAAGCTATATACATCCATGTAAGAGAGAGCAATGTCGCCAGAAGATAGTGAAAACACTGGAGACACCAAAATTACTCAATAGCTGTTATAGCTCTTAACAACAAGACTATGCAAGCAGTATTAAGAACAAGTATTCCCACAGTAAGCAAGGTATATCGTGAAAACCTAGGCGGGTATTGCAGCGACCAGCCAGGTGTTTGTGAGGGTAACACAGGCACGTGGAGTCGGCGTTATACACCAGCACTGGTTGGTTGTTAAATTCAGGTACAGGCGTTTTCATTTAGTAGCCTCGAACAACATTTTAATGCATAAAACAGTTTCAGAGGATAGCCTCAGCAGACCCACTTAAATTACTTAGCCAGAATGGACAAAATCCTATGTGAAAACTTCTAATCACCTTGGATTAAACTGCTAAATATGAGCAGCCATGAGGGTTCAGAATAGTTAACTGAGCCGAAGAGTCAGAGAACGATCCAATCAGAGAATGTGCAGGGCAAAATCACACTACATATAGTAGCGACAACAGGGAACAGGAGTAACCTGAACAAAATCCAAAAGTTTTGCGATAAGTCAAAACTAAGATACTAGTGCTCCAGTAACAGTGTTATTAGAGCAGGGTGTGCAATGTATTGTCGCTATATTCAAGAGCGACTACAGAGGTTCATGAGCATTATAGTCAGGCTAAAGTAAGGTAAACGAAGACTGAGTACCTTATTCTACGTTCCAGTAGGGCAACACCTTCCTTCATGAAAAGGCTTACTGGACAGTGAAAACTACGTTCGGAGCTTACAGCTAAACAACTTGGAACCTGTAGTCTGAGCAGTAGTACCTTTCGGTACGTTATTACAGCAATAGTCTGACGTTATACACTTTAAATGATAGTACAGAGCAAGTAGTCTAAACAATAGTACCGCACGGTACTTACTTAACAGCAGTAGTCTAAGCTATTCACTTTAAACAGTAGTCATGATAAAGTATACACTAAAGCAAAATGACAGTATATAAAGGAGATTACTGGTCTTAAACAGTGAGGGAAAAGCCCTGGTATAGGTAAGTTACATTGAATGTGGAATAACTCACAGTAGGAGCGCACTCCCAGTCAGGAACTTGCAGCAGCCGTAACGAGTGGAGTTCGAAAATGGCGCCCTAAGAAGAGGGAATATTTATCACTTCCAGGCGGAAGTAGAGGGAGGGAGGAGGTACAGGGAATACTAGCTAGCTGGAGCAGACCGGAAAGTCTGTAACTCTGCAATGTGGGAGGGAAGGAGCGCCCGACAAGTCGAGCAGTCTAGGGGAAGGGGGAGGGAAGGGGAAATGCAATAGTAGAGAGTGAACGATGTAGGATAGGGATAGTGTGAATAGTATTTCACGCTAGATAGAAGGGGATAAACATTTAGAGAGGGAGATGAGAAGTAAGTAATATAGTGTAGTAGGAGAAGAGAAGACAGAGCCACAATATGGACGAGGCACAGTAGGAGACTTAGTAATATAGTGTAGTAGGAGAAGAGAAGACAGAGCCACAAT
Source organism: Protopterus annectens (assembly GCF_019279795.1). Taxonomy (NCBI): domain Eukaryota; kingdom Metazoa; phylum Chordata; order Ceratodontiformes; family Protopteridae; genus Protopterus; species Protopterus annectens. The sequence continues at coordinate 672,107,571 of NC_056726.1, read as the reverse complement.
ATGGACGAGGCACAGTAGGAGAGTTAGGAATAGGACACCAGGAGAGGATCGAGAGCCAATCAGTCAGTGGAGCATAGGTTTCAGAGGTGAGTAAGTTGTAACAGGGTAAGAAGAGAACAATATTTAATAGGCAAAGTGGGCAAGAGAATGGATGAGAGAGTGGGGAGTGCAAGTGAAAGCAGAGGAAGCAAGAGAAGAGTGGAGAAAAGTAATGGCAATGAGGAGGGATGCCTTCTAGTAGGCAGTACAGAATTATACAGGCCCACTGTGAAGAACTTGGGATTGAAAGGGAAGGAATAAAGGAAGAGCTGGAAACCCAGATAAAGATGGGAGAGAGAATAGAGAGGGAGAGTAAGAAGGGGTTAGGCTGCTGACTATCCTGGAAGGGAGATAGCTTTACAAAACTAACAAGCAGGAGTAAAATAGTGTAGAAGCCCTAGTAACAGCAAATGCACATACTTTCTCAGTGTCCGCTGGGAGATTCAGTTCCAATCACAGAAGGGGCTTGAGGCAGCAGAGCAGTATGTTCCCTGCACAAAAGTGTGGGAAGAGTAGGTAGCTGGAGTTGAGAAAAATGTATTCAGCCAGGTGGGTCCCAAGGGAGCAATACAGGGCAAAAGCTAGAGGTAGAAGGTAGAGAATGAGTAGAGTTAGTAACAAAATAATAGTAACACCTTATTGCCTAGCAAGTAGGAGCAGGTAAAATAATGAGACATAAATACAAACCAGCCAGTGAGGCAAACAATAGTACAGTATCCTGGTAATATAAACTCTATCAATATAGGTAAAACACATATGAACACAGCAGGCCTACATGGCAGATGGTGACCAACTTTCTCAATCACAAAACAGTAGAAGTTAAATACACCCATATAAAATACAACAAAGCCAGGAGATATTCAAATCAATTTAGGAGAGACAAAAATATTCAGGATTAACAGTGAAAGCTATATACATCCATGTAAGAGAGAGCAATGTCGCCAGAAGATAGTGAAAACACTGGAGACACCAAAATTACTCAATAGCTGTTATAGCTCTTAACAACAAGACTATGCAAGCAGTATTAAGAACAAGTATTCCCACAGTAAGCAAGGTATATCGTAAAACCTAGAGCGGGTATTGCAGCGACCAGCCAGGTGTTTGTGAGGGTAACACAGGCACGTGGAGTCGGCGTTATACACCAGCACTGGTTGGTTGTTAAATTCAGGTACAGGCGTTTTCATTTAGTAGCCTCGAACAACATTTTAATGCATAAAACAGTTTCAGAGGATAGCCTCAGCAGACCCACTTAAATTACTTAGCCAGAATGGACAAAATCCTATGTGAAAACTTCTAATCACCTTGGATTAAACTGCTAAATATGAGCAGCCATGAGGGTTCAGAATAGTTAACTGAGCGAAGAGTCAGAGAACGATCCAATCAGAGAATGTGCAGGGCAAAATCACACTACATATAGTAGCGACAACAGGGGAACAGGAGTAACCTGAACAAAATCCAAAAAGTTTTGCGATAAGTCAAAACTAAGATACTAGTGCTCCAGTAACAGTGTTATTAGAGCAGGGTGTGCAATGTATTGTCGCTATATTCAAGAGCGACTACAGAGGTTCATGAGCATTATAGTCAGGCTAAAAGTAAGGTAAAAGACTGAGTACCTTATTCTACGTTCCAGTAGGGCAACACCTTCCTTCATGAAAAGGCTTACTGGACAGTGAAAACTACGTTCGGAGCTTACAGCTAAACAACTCGGAACCTGTAGTCTGAGCAGTAGTACCTTTCGGTACGTTATTACAGCAATAGTCTGACGTTATACACTTTAAATGATAGTACAGAGCAAGTAGTCTAAACAATAGTACCACGGTACTTACTTAACAGCAGTAGTCTAAGCTATTCACTTTAAACAGTAGTCATGATAAAGTATACACTAAAGCAAAATGACAGTATATAAAGGAGATTACTGGTCTTAAACAGTGAGGGAAAAGCCCTGGTATAGGTAAGTTACATTGAATGTGGAATAACTCACAGTAGGGAGCGCACTCCCAGTCAGGAACTTGCAGCAGCCGTAGCGAGTGGAGTTCGAAAATGGCGCCCTAAGGGAGGGAATATTTATCACTTCCAGGCGGAAGTAGAGGGAGGGAGGAGGTACAGGAATACTAGCTAGCTGGAGCAGACCGGAAAGTCTGTAACTCTGCAATGTGGGAGGAAGGGCCCGACAAGTCGAGCAGTCTAGGGAAGGGAGGGAAGGGAAATGCAATAGTAGAGAGTGAGCGATGTAGGATAGGGATAGTGTGAATAGTATTTCACGCTAGATAGAAGGGGATAAACATTTAGAGAGGGAGATGAGAAGTAAGTAATATAGTGTAGTAGGAGAAGAGAAGACAGAGCCACAATATGGACGAGGCACAGTAGGAGACTTAGTAATATAGTGTAGTAGGAGAAGAGAAGACAGAGCCACAATATGGACGAGGCACAGTAGGAGAGTTAGGAATAGGACACCAGGAGAGGATCGAGAGCCAATCAGTCAGTGGAGCATAGGTTTCAGAGGTGAGTAAGTTGTAACAGGGTAAGAAGAGAACAATATTTAATAGGCAAAGTGGGCAAGAGAATGGATGAGGGGAGTGCAAGTGAAAGCAGAGGAAGCAAGAGAAGAGTGGAGAAAAGTAATGGCAATGAGGAGGGGATGCCTTCTAGTAGGCAGTACAGAATTATACAGGCCCACTGTGAAGAACTTGGGATTGAAAGGGAAGGAATAAAGGAAGAGCTGGAAACCCAGATAAAGATGGGAGAGAGAATAGAGAGGGAGAGTAAGAAGGGGTTAGGCTGCTGACTATCCTGGAAGGGAGATAGCTTTACAAAACTAACAAGCAGGAGTAAAATGGTGTAGAAGCCCTAGTGACAGCAAATGCACATACTTTCTCAGTGTCCGCTGGGAGATTCAGTTCCAATCACAGAAGGGGCTTGAGGCAGCAGAGCAGTATGTTCCCTGCACAAAAGTGTGGGAAGAGTAGGTAGCTGGAGTTGAGAAAATGTATTCGCCCAGGTGGGTCCCAAGGGAGCAATACAGGGCAAAAGCTAGAGGTAGAAGGTAGAGAATGAGTAGAGTTAGTAACAAAATAATAGTAACACCTTATTGCCTAGCAAGTAGGAGCAGGTAAAATAATGAGACATAAATACAAACCAGCCAGTGAGTCAAACAATAGTACAGTATCCTGGTAATATAAACTCTATCAATATAGGTAAAACACATATGAACACAGCAGGCCTACATGGCAGATGAGTGACCAACTTTCTCAATCACAAAACAGTAGAAGTTAAATACACCCATATAAAATACAACAAAGCCGCCAGGAGATATTCAAATCAATTTAGGAGAGACAAAATATTCAGGATTAACAGTGAAAGCTATATACATCCATGTAAGAGAGAGCAATGTCGCCAGAAGATAGTGAAAACACTGGAGACACCAAAATTACTCAATAGCTGTTATAGCTCTTAACAACAAGACTATGCAAGCAGTATTAAGAACAAGTATTCCCACAGTAAGCAAGGTATATCGTAAAACCTAGAGCGGGTATTGCAGCGACCAGCCAGGTGTTTGTGAGGGTAACACAGGCACGTGGAGTCGGCGTTATACACCAGCACTGGTTGGTTGTTAAATTCAGGTACAGGCGTTTTCATTTAGTAGCCTCGAACAACATTTTAATGCATAAAACAGTTTCAGAGGATAGCCTCAGCAGACCCACTTAAATTACTTAGCCAGAATGGACAAAATCCTATGTGAAAACTTCTAATCACCTTGGATTAAACTGCTAAATATGAGCAGCCATGAGGGTTCAGAATAGTTAACTGAGCCGAAGAGTCAGAGAACGATCCAATCAGAGAATGTGCAGGGCAAAATCACACTACATATAGTAGCGACAACAGGGGAACAGGAGTAACCTGAACAAAATCCAAAAAGTTTTGCGATAAGTCAAAACTAAGATACTAGTGCTCCAGTAACAGTGTTATTAGAGCAGGGTGTGCAATGTATTGTCGCTATATTCAAGAGCGACTACAGAGGTTCATGAGCATTATAGTCAGGCTAAAGTAAGGTAAACGAAGACTGAGTACCTTATTCTACGTTCCAGTAGGGCAACACCTTCCTTCATGAAAAGGCTTACTGGACAGTGAAAACTACGTCGAGCTTACAGCTAAACAACTCGGAACCTGTAGTCTGAGCAGTAGTACCTTCGACGTTATTACAGCAATAGTCTGACGTTATACACTTTAAATGATAGTACAGAGCAAGTAGTCTAAACAATAGTACCGCACGGTACTTACTTAACAGCAGTAGTCTAAGCTATTCACTTTAAACAGTAGTCATGATAAAGTATACACTAAAGCAAAACGACAGTATATAAAGGAGATTACTGGTCTTAAACAGTGAGGGAAAAGCCCTGGTATAGGTAAGTTACATTGAATGTGGAATAACTCACAGTAGGAGCGCACTCCCAGTCAGGAACTTGCAGCAGCCGTAACGAGTGGAGTTGAAAATGGCGCCCTAAGGGAGGGAATATTTATCACTTCCAGGCGGAAGTAGAGGGAGGGAGGAGGTACAGGGAATACTAGCTAGCTGGAGCAGACCGGAAAGTCTGTAACTCTGCAATGTGGGAGGAAGGAGCCCGACAAGTCGAGCAGTCTAGGGAAGGGGAGGGAAGGGAAATGCAATAGTAGAGAGTGAGCGATGTAGGATAGGGATAGTGTGAATAGTATTTCACGCTAGATAGAAGGGGATAAACATTTAGAGAGGGAGATGAGAAGTAAGTAATATAGTGTAGTAGGAGAAGAGAAGACAGAGCCACAATATGGACGAGGCACAGTAGGAGACTTAGTAATATAGTGTAGTAGGAGAAGAGAAGACAGAGCCACAATATGGACGAGGCACAGTAGGAGAGTTAGGAATAGGACACCAGGAGAGGATCGAGAGCCAATCAGTCAGTGGAGCATAGGTTTCAGAGGTGAGTAAGTTGTAACAGGGTAAGAAGAGAACAATATTTAATAGGCAAAGTGGGCAAGAGAATGGATGAGAGAGTGGGGAGTGCAAGTGAAAGCAGAGGAAGCAAGAGAAGAGTGGAGAAAAGTAATGGCAATGAGGAGGGATGCCTTCTAGTAGGCAGTACAGAATTATACAGGCCCACTGTGAAGAACTTGGGATTGAAAGGGAAGGAATAAAGGAAGAGCTGGAAACCCAGATAAAGATGGGAGAGAGAATAGAGAGGGAGAGTAAGAAGGGGTTAGGCTGCTGACTATCCTGGAAGGGAGATAGCTTTACAAAACTAACAAGCAGGAGTAAAATGGTGTAGAAGCCCTAGTGACAGCAAATGCACATACTTTCTCAGTGTCCGCTGGGAGATTCAGTTCCAATCACAGAAGGGGCTTGAGGCAGCAGAGCAGTATGTTCCCTGCACAAAAGTGTGGGAAGAGTAGGTAGCTGGAGTTGAGAAAAATGTATTCGCCCAGGTGGGTCCCAAGGGAGCAATACAGGGCAAAAGCTAGAGGTAGAAGGTAGAGAATGAGTAGAGTTAGTAACAAAATAATAGTAACACCTTATTGCCTAGCAAGTAGGAGCAGGTAAAATAATGAGACATAAATACAAACCAGCCAGTGAGGCAAACAATAGTACAGTATCCTGGTAATATAAACTCTATCAATATAGGTAAAACACATATGAACACAGCAGGCCTACATGGCAGATGAGTGACCAACTTTCTCAATCACAAAACAGTAGAAGTTAAATACACCCATATAAAATACAACAAAGCCGCCAGGAGATATTCAAATCAATTTAGGAGAGACAAAATATTCAGGATTAACAGTGAAAGCTATATACATCCATGTAAGAGAGAGCAATGTCGCCAGAAGATAGTGAAAACACTGGAGACACCAAAATTACTCAATAGCTGTTATAGCTCTTAACAACAAGACTATGCAAGCAGTATTAAGAACAAGTATTCCCACAGTAAGCAAGGTATATCGTAAAACCTAGAGCGGGTATTGCAGCGACCAGCCAGGTGTTTGTGAGGGTAACACAGGCACGTGGAGTCGGCGTTATACACCAGCACTGGTTGGTTGTTAAATTCAGGTACAGGCGTTTTCATTTAGTAGCCTCGAACAACATTTTAATGCATAAAACAGTTTCAGAGGATAGCCTCAGCAGACCCACTTAAATTACTTAGCCAGAATGGACAAAATCCTATGTGAAAGCTTCTAATCACCTTGGATTAAACTGCTAAATATGAGCAGCCATGAGGGTTCAGAATAGTTAACTGAGCCGAAGAGTCAGAGAACGATCCAATCAGAGAATGTGCAGGGCAAAATCACACTACATATAGTAGCGACAACAGGGGAACAGGAGTAACCTGAACAAAATCCAAAAAGTTTTGCGATAAGTCAAAACTAAGATACTAGTGCTCCAGTAACAGTGTTATTAGAGCAGGGTGTGCAATGTATTGTCGCTATATTCAAGAGCGACTACAGAGGTTCATGAGCATTATAGTCAGGCTAAAGTAAGGTAAAAGACTGAGTACCTTATTCTACGTTCCAGTAGGGCAACACCTTCCTTCATGAAAAGGCTTACTGGACAGTGAAAACTACGTTCGAGCTTACAGCTAAACAACTCGGAACCTGTAGTCTGAGCAGTAGTACCTTCGATGCGTTATTACAGCAATAGTCTGGCGTTATACACTTTAAATGATAGTACAGAGCAAGTAGTCTAAACAATAGTACCGCACGGTGCTTACTAAACAGCAATAGACTAAGCTATTCACATTAAACAGTAGACATGATAAGGTATACACTAAAGCAAAGCGACAGTATATAAAGGAGATTACTGGTCTTAAACAGTGAGGAAAAGCCCTGGTATAGGTAAGTTACATTGAATGTGGAATAACTCACAGTAGGAGCGCACTCCCAGTCAGGAACTTGCAGCAGCCGTAGCAGTGGAGTTGAAAATGGCGCCCTAAGGGAGGGAATATTTATCACTTCCAGGCGGAAGTAGAGGGAGGGAGGAGGTACAGGGAATACTAGCTAGCTGGAGCAGACCGGAAAGTCTGTAACTCTGCAATGTGGGAGGAAGGAGCGCCGACAAGTCGAGCAGTCTAGGGAAGGGGAGGAAGGGAAATGCAATAGTAGAGAGTGAACGATGTAGGATAGGGATAGTGTGAATAGTATTTCACGCTAGATAGAAGGGATAAACATTTAGAGAGGGAGATGAGAAGTAAGTAATATAGTGTAGTAGGAGAAGAGAAGACAGAGCCACAATATGGACGAGGCACAGTAGGAGACTTAGTAATATAGTGTAGTAGGAGAAGAGAAGACAGAGCCACAAAATGGACGAGGCACAGTAGGAGAGTTAGGAATAGAACACCAGGAGAGGATCGAGAGCCAATCAGTCAGTGGAGCATAGGTTTCAGAGGTGAGTAAGTTGTAACAGGGTAAGAAGAGAACAATATTTAATAGGCAAAGTGGGCAAGAGAAGGATGAGAGAGTGGGGAGTGCAAGTGAAAGCAGAGGAAGCAAGAGAAGAGTGGAGAAAAGTAATGGCAATGAGGAGGGATGCCTTCTAGTAGGCAGTACAGAATTATACAGGCCCACTGTGAAGAACTTGGGATTGAAAGGGAAGGAATAAAGGAAGAGCTGGAAACCCAGATAAAGATGGGAGAGAGAATAGAGAGGGAGAGTAAGAAGGGTTAGGCTGCTGACTATCCTGGAAGGGAGATAGCTTTACAAAACTAACAAGCAGGAGTAAAATGGTGTAGAAGCCCTAGTAACAGCAAATGCACATACTTTCTCAGTGTCCGCTGGGAGATTCAGTTCCAATCACAGAAGGGGCTTGAGGCAGCAGAGCAGTATGTTCCCTGCACAAAAGTGTGGGAAGAGTAGGTAGCTGGAGTTGAGAAAAATGTATTCGCCCAGGTGGGTCCCAAGGGAGCAATACAGGGCAAAAGCTAGAGGTAGAAGGTAGAGAATGAGTAGAGTTAGTAACAAAATAATAGTAACACCTTATTGCCTAGCAAGTAGGAGCAGGTAAAATAATGAGACATAAATACAAACCAGCCAGTGAGGCAAACAATAGTACAGTATCCTGGTAATATAAACTCTATCAATATAGGTAAAACACATATGAACACAGCAGGCCTACATGGCAGATGAGTGACCAACTTTCTCAATCACAAAACAGTAGAAGTTAAATACACCCATATAAAATACAACAAAGCCGCCAGGAGATATTCAAATCAATTTAGGAGAGACAAAAATATTCAGGATTAACAGTGAAAGCTATATACATCCATGTAAGAGAGAGCAATGTCGCCAGAAGATAGTGAAAACACTGGAGACACCAAAATTACTCAATAGCTGTTATAGCTCTTAACAACAAGACTATGCAAGCAGTATTAAGAACAAGTATTCCCACAGTAAGCAAGGTATATCGTAAAAACCTAGAGCGGGTATTGCAGCGACCAGCCAGGTGTTTGTGAGGGTAACACAGGCACGTGGAGTCGGTGTTATACACCAGCACTGGTTGGTTGTTAAATTCAGGTACAGGCGTTTTCATTTAGTAGCCTCGAACAACATTTTTATGCATAAAACAGTTTCAGAGGATAGCCTCAGCAGACCCACTTAAATTACTTAGCCAGAATGGACAAAATCCTATGTGAAAACTTCTAATCACCTTGGATTAAACTGCTAAATATGAGCAGCCATGAGGGTTCAGAATAGTTAACTGAGCCGAAGAGTCAGAGAACGATCCAATCAGAGAATGTGCAGGGCAAAATCACACTACATATAGTAGCGACAACAGGGGAACAGGAGTAACCTGAACAAAATCCAAAAGTTTTGCGATAAGTCAAAACTAAGATACTAGTGCTCCAGTAACAGTGTTATTAGAGCAGGGTGTGCAATGTATTGTCGCTATATTCAAGAGCGACTACAGAGGTTCATGAGCATTATAGTCAGGCTAAAGTAAGGTAAACGAAGACTGAGTACCTTATTCTACGTTCCAGTAGGGCAACACCTTCCTTCATGAAAAGGCTTACTGGACAGTGAAAACTACGTTCGAGCTTACAGCTAAACAACTCGGAACCTGTAGTCTGAGCAGTAGTACCTTCGATGCGTTATTACAGCAATAGTCTGGCGTTATACACTTTAAATGATCGTACACACCAAGTCGTCTAAACAATAGTACCGCACGGTACTTACTTCACAACACTAGTCTAAATTATTCACTTTAAAAAGTAGTCATGATAAAGTATACACTAAAGCAAAACGACAGTATATAAAGGAGATTACTGGTCTTAAACAGTGGGGGAAGAGCCGTGGTATAGGTAAGTTACATTGAATGTGGAATAACTCAGAGTAGGAGCGCATGCCCAGTCAGGAACCTGCAGGAGCCGTGACGAGTGGAGTTGAAAATGGCCCTAAGGGGAGGGAATATTTATCACTTCCAGGCGGAAGTAGAGGGAGGGAGGAGGTACAGGAATACTTGCTAGCTGGAGCAGACCGGAAAGTCTGTAACTCTGCAATGTGGGAGGAAGGAGCCCGACAAGTCGAGCAGTCTAGGTGAAGGGGAGGGAAGGGGAAATGCAATAGTAGAGAGTGAACGATGTAGGATAGGGATAGTGTGAATAGTATTTCACGCTAGATAGAAGGGGATAAACATTTAGAGAGGAGATGACAAGTAAGTAATATAGTGTAGTAGGAGAAGAGAAGACAGAGCCACAATATGGACGAGGCACAGTAGGAGACTTAGTAATATAGTGTAGTAGGAGAAGAGAAGACAGAGCCACAATATGGACGAGGCACAGTAGGAGAGTTAGGAATAGGACACCAGGAGAGGATCGAGAGCCAATCAGTCAGTGGAGCATAGGTTTCAGAGGTGAGTAAGTTGTAACAGGGTAAGAAGAGAACAATATTTAATAGGCAAAGTGGGCAAGAGAATGGATGAGAGAGTGGGAGTGCAAGTGAAAGCAGAGGAAGCAAGAGAAGAGTGGAGAAAAGTAATGGCAATGAGGAGGGATGCCTTCTAGTAGGCAGTACAGAATTATACAGGCCCACTGTGAAGAACTTGGGATTGAAAGGGAAGGAATAAAGGAAGAGCTGGAAACCCAGATAAAGATGGGAGAGAGAATAGAGAGGAGAGTAAGAAGGGGTTAGGCTGCTGACTATCCTGGAAGGGAGATAGCTTTACAAAACTAACAAGCAGGAGTAAAATGGTGTAGAAGCCCTAGTAACAGCAAATGCACATACTTTCTCAGTGTCCGCTGGGAGATTCAGTTCCAATCACAGAAGGGGCTTGAGGCAGAAGAGCAGTATGTTCCCTGCACAAAAGTGTGGGAAGAGTAGGTAGCTGGAGTTGAGAAAAATGTATTCGCCCAGGTGGGTCCCAAGGGAGCAATACAGGGCAAAAGTTTCTCAGTGTCCGCTGGGAGATTCAGTTCCAATCACAGAAGGGGCTTGAGGCAGCAGAGCAGTATGTTCCCTGCACAAAAGTGTGGGAAGAGTAGGTAAGTGTAAAAGAATGTAAATGCAGTTTGTGTAGCCTGTGAACTCCAGGAAGGGTGAAAAAGATGATGTAATGTTTATCAGAACTGGAGTTTCAATTTAAACAGTGAGAACCAGAGATTATTAAGCATTTTGTTCTTGGACATTCAACTCAGCACTGCCGTATGCTATGTTAAGTAAGTTTTCTTAGAAGTATGTTTCTTGTAGCAATAACTAGGAATTAGAAAATATTAGACTAAGTGTTTTTCTGTTATGTCAGAACTGCACTACGGAATTATTTTAAGTTTTTGTGTGATCTCTGAACTCTTGAATGGCACTGTGGTGTAGTAGTATTGTCTTGTGTTTTTAGTATTATTAAATATTTTTAAACCCTTTTCAACTGTGGCTGGTTTGTGTAGAGATACGTTAAGCTGTAGAGTACATTGCATATTTATAGAGTTTATTATACAAAGCCACTGTAATAAGCCTTAAAACTGTTTAGTCACACTTGCCAATTGGATAATAATAATGCACAGTAAAAATTGGACACGTTTTTAAGGGCCTTTGGGTAGCTGATAATTATTAGCTCGTAGTGGCAGGAATTACTACCGTATAGTCTGGGTATAGGGGCACAGCTGGAGAATCTGTGTCAGCCTTTCCAGGAGTGTCTGTGAAGTTGTATAAATACTTATCTCAAAGTGTGTGTGTGTGTGTGTGTGTGTGTGTGTGTGTGTGTGAGCTACTAGGACAGGGGCACAAAGCACTGGTTGGACAGAGAGGGTACTGGATGTTAGCTTGCCAGCTAGGCTGAGATCTGGACCATATAGCTGTGCCAGTGGGGAGTCTTATTGGGGACCTGGAGAGCAAGGGAGCAACCAGCCCCAGAGTGACTGTGATCTCTGTGTGCGCTTAAGGGAAATTGGACTTTACTGTGCGTGTTTGTTATCCTTTCCTCTCATATGAGACTCTCTCTCTGGTGTTTGTGGTGAGGATTGAGGCTCCTTGATTGCTGGACCAGGGCATGGGCGTTGCATATTAATTGGTGGATTTTCATGCACTAGTAAGGGAGTTATCTATGCTCTAAGATGTCCCTGCAGCCTTTTTTACATCGGGAAGATGAAAAGATTATTTAGGGTTAGGCATATGGAGCATATAAGAGATATCAAAAATCAGAGAGAAGAGAAAGTTATTTTTGCTCACTTTGAAAAAGTACACAATACTGATTTTTTGTTACTTCAAGGTACTGTCTTGGAACAAATAAATTTAAAATATGAAAATGAACAATTACTGAATATAAAGAAGCAAATTGCATTTTAAAATGTAATACATTAACCCCATTTGGGCTTAGTAATGAATTGTGTTGTAAATGTTTACTTTAAATATAATGTCTTAAGTGATTTTAATTTATTTGATAATTGTATAAATACTTTTACATACAGTATATAAAGGAAGGATGGTAAATGTTTATTCGATTCTGTAAAGGTGGTGTTACACCTTGGCACTAGAACTTTATTAATAAACAACAAATTATGTATTGGATTATTGGTTCCTGTTTCTTTCCTGAGACTGGGTTCGAGTCTTTTTCGGAATATTGTTGTATTTGCTGTTTACTAATGTTGTCCATCACCAGAACGAACAGCAGTGGGCTCAGAGCTGAACCCTGCTATACACCCACTTCCACTGGGAATTCCTCTGTAAGGCCGAACACTGTTTGTACTTGAGCCATTGGGTCCTAGTACATAGCTTGCACTAATTCTAACAGTGTTTCTGGGACTTTGAACCACCACAGTACTGCCAGATCAGCTTTCATGGAACCCTTTCATATGTTTTCTTCAAGTCTAAGCGTACCCAGTTGGACTCTTTCCTAGTGTCTAGCTTCTTAACTGTCTGTCTCACTGCAAACATCGAGTTAGTTGTGCTGCTTCCTGATCTGAATCTGAACTGTGATCTCCCATCTTACATTCTACAACTCTGTGTATCCGTTTATCAGTTACCCTCTCCAGAAATTTCATGCAGTGTGCTAGGAGTTTGATGCCTCTGTACTGCCAACAATTGTGGATGTCCCCTTTGTTCTTGTACAGTGACAAGGGTATGCTTATTCCCCAGTCATCTGGGATACACTTTTCTCTCCACACTGCTATGAGTACCCTCAGGAGCCATTTCTCCCCTATCTCACCCAGCATCTTTATCATATCTGATGTGACCTCATCTGAGCTTGCTGCTTTTCCTGACTTCATTTTCCTTAGTGATGTTGTTACTTCTAGGGTGGGCTACTCCTCTTCTCTCATCGTATGCTGTTTCTGGGGCAGTACAGCTTCTGTGGGTTTTTTTTTTCATTCAGAAGCTGCTGGAAGTACTCCTTCCATCTGCTTTGGATGTCCTGTGGACTGCTGAGCAGGTTGTTGCCGGCATGTCTTATGAAGGGTGGCTGACTGTCTTCTTTATCTTTCTGCCTTTGTCTTGCAACCTGATATAGTTTCTTTGTACCACTTACTAAGTCACTTTCCAGATGTTAGACTACCTTAATTACCCTATTATTTTCTATTGCCTCTCCATTCTTAGATTCTTTGTTAGCCAACCAATATTCCTTCCTAGCCTGGTTGGTCTTTTCTATCTCCCATTTTTTCCTACACTTATCCTCTCTTTTGATCACTTCCTGGACTTCAGCATTCAACCACCAGCTTTCCTTAGGTACCTTATTTCCATAACTGTCTCTGCCACATATCTATTCTGTAGTCCTGAAACACGCTGTTTTGAGATGCTGCCATTCTTCTGTCACCTGCTGTCATAAATCAGCTGCAATTTCAGACCCTGTGGTCAAATTGCAGAAAATGTCAGATCCAGCACCATCAGATAATTACCAAGTCTCTGACGACCCAGTCCTCCTTGTTCTTTCCAAAGTATGTCTCTCCTTGGCTCCATTATTCCTTCCTCTAAGAAACCCTGAGGAGGGAGTCCCGGCCCCAGTCTGCTACTTCCTCCATCAGATCTTCCAGGAGTCTTTCTGAAGCCAACGGGGCTAAGATGATATGGATGTTCTTCAGAGCTCAGATTCAGATAGGGATTATCCTGTCTCCGTCTCCCATCAGATCTGTGAGCCTCCCTTCTGCTTCTTGGACTGTAATTTCTCCTATTCCAGTCCAACTGGTGGTTTTGAAGCCCTTGGATGCAAGGATGTGGAATTGTCTCTGTGGGATCCAAAGACTGCTAGGTCTTCAACTCTATCTGCATCCGTGACTTGTCCAGCTCTTATTCCTTTGGAACAGGGTGAGTCCCAAAGCCGAAATGTCAGTGCTGAGTCTGTGGGGCTTGGTTCAACTCCGAAGTTGTTGGAGCTATTTGTACCCCTTGGAGATTTGATGCTGGACAACTGGGGTTCAACTACCCCCCTCAGGTAGGGGTCTGGGCAGGGTCGGGGCATGATGCAGCCAGCTGTGGCTCCTCCTGGTCCTTCTGCCTTTGAAGTGGTGGAGAGGGTCCTCTCTCATCCAAGACGCACAACTGCTCTTTCCTTTTTGGATCCTATAACCCTGCCAACATCGGGTCCAAGCTCTGAACCTGACAGACCTATCCAGCAGGGACAGCCAGCCTAATCAAGCCTCTAGACAGTCCCCCTCGAGGACTGTCCCCTGTCTTTGGACACACCTCCATACCATCCTACTGAAGAGGTTCCCCAAAGAGAATATGCAAGAGGAGGCACATAGATTCTCCTCAGGAATCTCTCACCAAAGACACTGACTTCGATGAAGGGGAGGGGTCCCCGAGGTCTCCACAAGATGATGTCTCCTTTGGAGACATCTTAGAAATCCTCAGGCAGAAAGGTGGAAAGTCCTCTTGACTCCCCTTCCCAGGAGGAGTCAGTGTTCCTGGAAGATTTTGGGTCTGGCCCATCTATGTCTTGAGTGACTGCCCCGACTGATGAGCTTATAGATTTCATCTCTCACTGGGTATGGAAGGAACAGGATACGGCAGAACCCATTCCTTGCTATCCTGGTAACCTTTTCCCCCTCCTATGGACAGACCCCATTGGAGCAGGGGGATCCCCATTGATGAGCTTTTCAACTCCATTTCCGAGTCCGTATCTGTGGAGGACCACAACAAAAGCTTTCTTCACAGCTGACCACCCTTCGATCCATCTCTTATGTGTCCATGTTTTTAATTTCCATTCAAGGGAACCTCATGGGCAGCAGGTTCAGGCATAGCCATAAGGAGACATGCCTGGATGCGCTTGTGTAACTTTATGGAGCCCTTCAAGTCTTCATTCATCCATGCTCCTTTTGATGGATCATCCTTGTTTGGCTCCAATGTTAAGGAAATGCTTTCCCAAAGTGAGCAGGATAGAAAGATTTTGTTTGCAGTGGGGATCTATTTTCTTTCTGTCAGAGATCCTGTACCAGTAATCAGCAAGGACAGAGAAAAATGTTTTTTAAAGTCCTAGGGTCCTTTCCAAGACTCAGAAGGGGATACCACCCTCAGAGGCAGAGGGGACAGTTCTAATGGAAGATACTGCCTTTATGGCAGAGGTGACATGGAAAACCAGGGGTTTCCAAGACGCCTTCTCTGATAAATCCTTTCAGTGCTTCTGAATGGCGGCCGGACTGCTCGTCTCTGGAGGGAGGTGGGGGCACTTTTTTCTGCACTCAAATGCCTGAGCATCAATCACAAAAGAAAATCATATTCAGAGGTTATTTCATACCATTTTCAGAAATTTCCCCAAGCAAAAGGAAAAGCCGGTTTGACATTCCACCCAGTCTGAGGGAGGCAGCGGCTCTAGAAATTCGAAAACTGCTAGACAAGAGTAATTCAGGAGGTGCCACCAAATCAGAATGGATTTGGCACCTACTCGGTATTCTTTTTAGTGTCAAAGAAAATGGGGGACCTGAGACCAATTCTGGAACTTGGCAAACTGAATTAGTTTGTAAAAAAAGTTCCAAATAGTCATGGTTCAGTCCATTCTGCCATTTTTGTGAAAGGATGATTGGATGCGCTCTGCCAATTTTCTGGATGCTTATGTCAAGGTGCACAGACACTCCAGAGAAGTTGCTCTTTCAGCTGCGGGTCATTCACTGTCAGTGCAGAGCCCCCTACCCTTTGGTCTCAACACAGACCCCAGGGTGTGTTTACCATATGTATGACTGTGGTAGCAGCTCACTTGAGACTGCTAGAGATGTTCTTCATCTCACATTGCTGCAGTCCTTACACTTGGGTAGTCCGCTGTCCTCGGTCGGCCCGAATATCAAAGTATAAGGCTGACGTCGGTCAAGGCGCATTTGACTGACATCAGGACGTCAGGGTACAAATGCGCATGACCGACGTCATATCCTCAGTCTTTTTTGCCGCATGGTCCGATGCAGAAGCAGCATTGCAAGTGCCGGTTGGCGTTCTGAGATTTTTCGATTTCGAAGTTTCAGACCGAGTTCAAAGTTGGCTAAGTACCCGTTGGGGAATATTTTAGTTTTTCTTGCCTCAGTGATTTACCGGATGTCAGAAAAAGTCAATAATTGCATTTCTTGTGGGAAACAGATACCGCATAGAGATTATCATACTTTGTGTATTCCTTGCTTAGGGCCTGAGCACGACGTTGTTGGCTGTCGCTCTTGTGCTAGATTCAATAAACGCACTATAAAGAGAAGGTTGGATTGTGCCAGGTTAGTCTTTGGGAAGCGGTGCAATTATAAAATGCCGTCGGATGCTCTGACGCCCGCTTCTTCGAAGAAGCGCAAGGACAAAGCAGTTAAGCCTAGGCTAGAAGAACCGTCCGTACTGGACGCCGGTTCTTTAGAGGTGTCGGTGGAGCCGGTGGCTCCACCGGAGGTTTCTTTGGGTTCCCAGGGAGAGACTTTATTATTGCAAGATGTGGCCTCTCAGGAGGCAGGTCAGGCTGAAGGGGCTTCTCAGGTTACTATACTCCCCTCCCTTCCTAGGGTGGCTAGGCCCTCTCCTTCTGTTTCCAAGGCTTCTCCCAGAGGCAGGCCAGGTTCAGCTTCAGTTGGTGTCACCCCTAGTTCTTCTGGAACTGTGCCCAAGAAGCATATGCTTAAAATGGCAGAAGATTTGATTTCTTTGATTAGGGGTTCTTTGCCCCCTCCTGATAAGAGACCTAGGGTGGAGCCTGAGCCTGGGAGTTTTGAGCAGGCTTGGATGTTTCAGAGTCTTCGACTGAAGACTTGCAGGAGTATTCTCCTTATTCTGATTCTGATGTGGATGATTCTACTCCTTCTGCTTCTCCTCCTGAGGATTTTTCTTTTCAGAAACTCTTCATTCTATGAGGGAGCATTTTAAGTGGGAAGGTCAGGACTTCTCTGATTCCAGGAAAAGGCTTAGAGAATTTTTGTTTTTACCCCAGCATAGGCCTTTGGCTATACCTCCTGTTTTAGATGTGGTGGAAGATGTTTTTACAGAGGCTTCTCTTAATCCTGATTCTTTGCCTCCTGCTCCTGTTAAACCGGATAGATATTACAGGGTGCCTGAAGCTCATAAGTATCTTTTTAAGAGTCCTAGGGCAGACCCAGAAACTGTTAGTCAGGGGCCTAAAGGTGTTAAGGCTTCTGTTGTCAAGAATCTGGTTCCCTCAGACAAAGAGGCCAAGGCTTTGGATAGATGGGGAAAGAAAGTTTATACTTCTTCCACTCTAGCTATGAGGGCTTTGAATTGCCAGTTTCACATGTTAAAATACCAAAACTATCTCCTTTCACAATTGAAGTCTAAGGTTGATGCTCTGGCGGAAGGTATTGATTGTAAAGAGTTGCAAGATTTAGTACATGTTTCTGAACAGGTGGGTAAGCATTCTTTGCAATGTGGTTTTGATGCTGTACAGGCCTCGTCTAGGGTGGCTGCCACTGGGTCAGTTCTTCGCAGGCACGCCTGGCTGAGGGATCAGAATTTATCTGACCATGTTAAATCACGGATTTTAGATGCTCCTTTACAATCTGATGTGTTGTTTGGTTCTCCTGTTGAGACAGTCTTAAAGAAAATGGAAGACAAGGCTAAGTCTATGCAGACTGTTAAAGATTTTTTGCAGGTTCAGCCTCCAAAGTTTAGTAGAAATTGGCCTACTAAGGGGTGGATGTATCCTTCTTATGATTCCCAGTCTAGGGGTAGATCTAGACGTGGCAGGGGCAGAGCTCAGGGCTCTTTCAGGCCTAGAACAGGGAGTTCTCCTGCACAGTCTTCAGGTGAGGGCAGGGGTCGGTCCTTTCGTAAACAGACCCAATGACCTACCTTTTCAGCTGCCAGAGCCTTCTCGTCTGGCAGCACCTTTGGGAGGAAGGTTGGCACTTTTCAGAGAAAATTGGAGTTTAATTACCCAAGACAGATGGGTATTGGATATCATACACCACGGTTACCGGTTTTATTTCCATACCTTGCCTCCTTTCAAAGGCATGCCAGACGTTCCTCCTCCACAAAGAATAGAGGCTCACAAGCAAATTTCTCTGTTACTCCAAATAGGGGCCATTCAGCCGGTCCCTCTGCCAGAAGTGGGCCTAGGATTTTATTCTCGCCTGTTCCTAGTACCAAAGAAAGGGAACACGTGGAGACCAATTTTGGACTTATCTATCCTCAACACTTATCTGGACATTCCCAAGTTCAAAATGTTGACGTTACAGCAGCTTTTACCTCTGCTGGGCAAAGATCATTGGATGGTAACTTTAGATCTCAAGGAGGCTTATCTTCATGTTCCTATCAGACTCAGTTGCAGGAAGTATCTGCGTTTTCGAGCTGGGACTTCTCATTATCAGTTCTCTGCATTGCCCTTTGGCTTATCTACTGCACCCAGAGTGTTCACGAAGGTTCTGGCTCCAGTGATAGCTTTCCTCAGGTTAAAAGGAATACAGATTTATCCATATTTGGACGATTGCCTGATTCTGGCTCAAGAAAGGGACGAGCTTCTTCATCATTTGGGTTATGTGATAGTAGTGCTAAGATGCCTGGGGTATTCTGTGAACGAAATAAAGTCCAGTCTAGTACCCTCTCAAGACATGTGCTTTCTGGGTGTGAGACTGAATACAGCATCCCAGATGGCCTTTTGACCCCGGACAAACAAAAGAATCTTTCCCTTTACTTTCATCAGTTGTCTCATCAGTCCGGGCTGACTGCAAGGACAGTCCTTCAAGCCTTAGGGTTCATGGCATCTTGTATTCTGGTGCTTCCCAGTGCCAAACTGCATATGAGGAAGCTACAATGGTATCTCAAAATGTATGGACACAGCACTGCCAGGATTTGGACACTGTCATTCAAATAATACCTTGCATTCAAAAGGAATTTTTGTGGTGGGCTCAGGAATGTCACCTAAACAAGGGACTCTCTGTGACCCGGCCAGAGGCGAGTCAGATTCTAACGACAGATGCCTCAGACAAAGCTTGGGAGCTCATCTGAATGGAAAGTGGATACAAGACAAGTGGCCTGCCAGACTACAACATCTACATATCAACTTGAAAGAGATGTTAGCAGTCCAGTTTGCATTAATAGCCTTCAAGGATTTACTTCTTCCAGGGCAGGTGTTGATTCTAACAGACAACACAACTGTCATGTGGTACATCAACAAGCAAGGCGGAACACATTCTTATCCTCTATGCAGGCAAGCAATGATTTTGTGGGAGACTGCTCTCAGTTTACAGCTAAATCTTCAGGCAAGGTTTCTGCCGGGAGCACAGAACTCCTTAGCAGATGTGTTGAGCAGACAAATTATGGATCCCCACGAGTGGAAATTGGATCCTCATGTATTTCGAAATTGACAGTGTCATGGGGAACTCCAGACATAGATCTGTTCGCTTCCCACTAAACCACCAGCTGCCAAAGTTTTGCACAAAAGGTTTCATCCCACAGCTTGGAAAGTGGATGCTCTTTCTTTCAATTGGAGCAATCTTCATGTGTATGCCTTTCCGCCTCTGCCTCTCCTCCCAAAGGTACTACTAAAGGCCAGACAAGACAAGCCAAGGATGATTTTGATAGCTCCAGATTGGCCTCGACAGCATTGGTACCCATTACTGAGGAGCCTGGTACGGAAGCCTCCATGGCCTTTGCCTTCGATTCCACACCTGTTGTCTCAGGAGGACAGTCATTTGCTCAATGTCAAGCTTCACTCTCTGCACCTAACAGCCTGGCATATTCTGTTTTGAACCATTGTGGGCCTCCACTTCCACAACAAGTTTTGAATGTTATTTTGGAAGCCAGAAGGCCTAGTACAAGTAAAGTGTACGCAGACAAATGGAAGAGATTTTTATTTTGGAGTGCAGCAAAGGATTTTGATGTTTCTGGGCCTAATTTAAGTGTGGCTCTTCAATATCTTACTGAGTTACTGGACAAAGGTTTGTCCTTCTCTTCTATTAAAGTTCATGCTGCAGCAATTTCGGCTCACTATGATTGTGACCCACCATTGTTTTCTCATCCTTTGTTCAAGCAATTTCTTAGAGGGGCAAAGGATATAAGAACTCCACGAAGAGCTCCTACTCCTGCTTGGGATCTCAATTTTGTGTTGGAGAAACTCACTCTACAGCCTTTTGAGCCTGCAGCTACTGCTGAATTAAAGTTTTTATCATGGAAGACTGCTTTTTTGTTGGCTATTACCTCTGCAAGAAGGGTTTCTGAGTTGCAGGCCCTTATGGCAGTTGAGCCTTTCTTAATTTTCCATAAGGATAGGGTATCTTTACGTACTAATCCTTCCTTTATGCCTAAAGTGGTTTCTAGTGTGGCTTTAAACCAAACTATTCATTTGCCTACCTTTTATGCAAATCCCCAAAATAAAGGGGAAAAGATTTTGCACACTTTAGATGTACACAGGCAGTTGCGTTATTATTTGGACAGAACTAAAGGGTTCAGGCAGTCTCAGCAGTTATTTGTTTCTTTTGCTTTGAGTTCTCAGGGCAAGCCTGTGTCAAAACAAACTATTTCTAAGTGGATTGGGTTTTGCATTGCTTTCTGTTATTCCCATCATGGCAAGGAAGTTCCAGCTGGGATTAGGCCTCATTCCACTAGGGCTACTGCTACTTCAACAGCTTTTTTGAGAGGGGTGGCAACTAAGGATATTTTGGAGGCAGCTACTTGGAGTTCAGTGCATACTTTTTCCAGGCATTATCACCTACCACTTTACTCTAAATCCAGGGCTGGCTTTGCCACTGCTGTTTTGCAGGGCATTTTAGCAGCTCCTGCTTCCTTATAGTTTGGCCATCCTCCCTTTCCTCTGCTTTGGGATTCTACCCAAGTGTAAGGACTGCAGCAATGTGAGATGAAGAACATAGTACAGTTTTGTACCTACCATAAATGTAGATGTTCGAAGATCCACATTGCTGCAGTCCAATTTACCCTCCCTCCTTCCCCTCTGTTGTTAGAGGCGGTTGGGTGGTCAATTGGGTGTATATTGTCTATTGTATATATTGTACATATTTTTAGTGCTAGGATGGTTGGTTGTTGGTTTGCTGTCTTTTGGTTTTTGACCTTTATTTTTAGGGTCTTCTGACATCTGGGGCAAGAAAAGACTGAGGATATGACGTCGGTCATGCGCATTTGTACCCTGACGTCCTGATGTCAGTCAAATGCGCCTTGACCGACGTCAGCCTTATACTTTGATATTCGGGCCGACCGAGGACAGCGGACTACCCAAGTGTAAGGACTGCAGCAATGTGGATCTTCGAACATCTACATTTATGGTAGGTACAAAACTGTACTTTCCGAGTGCTTCCACACTTACATGACTGGCTCCTCACTGCCCCAGCCAAGCATCTCATTGAAAAATCCAGGGACTACTTGCTCCAGTTATGTCAGTCCCAAGGCATCACATACAGCTTTTGCAAATCACATATTCAGCCTGTTTAGAGCCTGGAATTCATAGGTGCTCATTTGAACACAGTTGGTCAGATAGCGTCTCTTCCACTGAGCAGAGTATGGACCATCAAGTGTCAAGTAACTGAGCAGAGTATGGACCATCAAGTGTCAAGTAAAACAAGTTATCTCTCACCTTTCTCCACAAGTCAGGTTTTATTTTCAGACTTTATGGTCAATGGCTGCAGTCATAACCTTGGTTACTATGGCTCACTTTGTTACACGTTCTTCAATGGACTGTACCTGTTCAGTGGTCAGTTCTTTGCTATCCCTTGTCTTCGTCAGTCAAGCTCACATAAGTATGTAAAGACCACCTGCGTTGGTGGATTCAGTAGGACAGAGTTTCTCAAGGCTGCCCTGTTTTTTTCCACCCCAGTAGCCACAGTAACCATGGACACCTCCCAGTTTGGATGGGGGGAGACATTTCTTGGGAAGGACAGTTCAAGGCACATGGTCCCCAGAAGAGACCAATTTACACATTGATGTCCTGGAGATGAGAGTTGTCCTAACCGTGCAGGCCTTTCAGGATTCCTTTGGATTTGGAACAGTTGTGATTTAAACCAACAAGTCTGTGGTTTGGTACAACAACAAACTGAGGAATCCGATCTTATCCCTTATGTCGAGAGGCAGTGAGAGTGTGGCAGTAGGTGTTCTCCTCCAAACGCTTTCTATTGGCAATGCACATCCATAGGAAATCCAGTGTGCTAGCAGACAAACTCAACAGGTCCCTTCTGATCTCTTCCGAGTGGTCTGTTAGTCAGTTAGAGGAGGAGAGGATTTTCCGTCGATGGGGTCATTCTTGCTGTGATCTGTTTACCTCTCCTCACAAGTGCAGCAGGTTTTTTGCCCTGATCCCCTCTCTGGCGGAGTCACCAACAGATGCTGAAGTCCACATTTGGCCCTCCAGACTCCTTTAAGCTTATACCCCAATATCTCTAATTTCCAAATTCTTAACAGAAATCACTTCAGTTGGGTCTGTATTATAATCTCGAAGGTTTAAAACTTCGAATCACTAAAATCGAATTTTAGTGGTCGAAGTCTTAAACCATCGAAACCAAAATTTAAAAAAAAAATAAAAAAAAAATAAATAAATAGTGTGTAAGCAGGAGGACAAGCCCTCCTGCACCCCCTACTTAAATATACCAACTCCGAGAATGCACTACATTGAAGTAAACGGAAATCTCCCCCTACGGAGATTTTTCCATTTAAATGTTCGATGTAGTGCGCTTTCGGTATTCTCGTGTCGACATTGTCGTATTCAGTGTTGTCAGACTTCGAGATTTTAATATAGACCATTTCAGTTGAAAAGCACAGTTATCCTTTTATCTTTTTCTAGTGTGCTTTCCCATTCCTTTGGTTTCACTTTCGCTGTCTATCCTGGATACTGAACCCAAGTCCAGACTTTCTATCTTGTCCCATGGGGATGGATCACCTGGGCATCACAGGCCTCAAGTTGGCTCATGGTTTCTCCAATTCCATTGATGGTTAGACAGCCCAGGCTTTTCTCCCTGGTCTAACAGATGTTACTATCATCCTGGAAGGCCTGTACCAGGAAGATCTACAAGAGTAAATAGGAGAGATTCTCTCTTTGGGCTCTCCAGAGGGAATTAGACCATTTCACCACTCATATTCCTGCTGTCCTGGAGTCTTTAGCACTGTTTTTCAAAGAGGCTACTTTCAATACTATCAAAGTGCAGTTGGCAACAATATCTAATTTTCATTCAGGTAAAAATGCTTCCTGTTTAGCTTCATCAAAATTGTGCAAAGCTTTCCTTAAAGATACCCTCTTGCTAACACCCCCAGTAAAGAACCCTACCCCACCTTGTTCTACTGCAAGGTTTAGCGCAGAGTACTTTTGAGCCATTGATTAGATCTGATCTAAAATTTTTATCTTGGAAAACTGCTTTTCCTAGTGGCTGTTACATCTGCAAGATGAGTATCTGAGCTCCAGGCTCTCTTCCAAATCCCAATATTTCATCTTCCACAAAGAGTTAACTTACAGACCACTCCATCCTTCTTACCTCAAGTAGCCTTAGATGCAATTATTAACCAAGTCATAAATTTGCCTGTTCTCTTTCCCAGCTTCACTATCAATGCGTCATCTCTTGGATGTACATAGACAGCTCCACTTTTATCTCCATGGAACAAATCATTTCAGAAAGACAGATCAATTGTTTGTCTCATTCTCATTCTTGATCCTTTCGCTATGGAATCATAGCTTCTTCAGACGCTAATAAAATAGCATCTTCACTGAACATTTATATAGCAAGACATTGCTATATATATGTTCATTGAAGATGCTATTTTATTAGGGTCTAAAGAAGCCATGATTCCAAAATGTTTTTGTCCAACAGCTTAGTATGGCATCAAGAAGTTATGATTCCATAGTGAAAGCTCTTACCAGTTTATCCAGACGTATCCTGTCAGGAAACCCCGTCCAAATTTAACACTTTCTTCATTGATGTCATATCCTGTTTTTTTCCTGCTCTCCCCAACCATTTAATCGATCACAAAACTCTACTAGCCCTGATATTCTTGTCTTTAATCTTCAACCTGTCTCTTTATCATATGTTTTTCCCCAATGAGTACCTTAAGCTCGCTACAGGATGTATTGCATTCCCAGCCTCAGTTGTCATCAACAGGTTTATTCAGAACTCCCATGTCCCTGCGATTTTGAAAAAAATTCTTTATTCTTGCCTCCATAAAAGAGTTAACTCTTCTAAAATCTGTAACTTTAGGCCAGTTGCAACCTTGAACCCCCTATCTAAGATCCTGGGAAAGTGTACTCATAATCAACTCTCTTAGTAACTCTTACAAAATGATCTCCTAACCTCAACAAAACATGGTTTCTGATCAGGCCATAGCACCACCACAGCTCTCCTCAACTTTTCAGACATCATTAATAAGGCTAGATCTCTAGATCTCTTGAAAGTCTTTGACAGTATCACATGAGAAACCTCTGACTGAAGTGTCCTCTTAAGACCTTTCCAAACCAACTCTTTTATTGTTCTCTAACTACCTATTTGAAAGATATTAATCTGTCAAATGGTGCTGTCCTTTCTTCTTTTCTTCTAGTTAAACCATGTATTCTGCAATGCTCTATTCTCAGTCCACTGCTCTTTAACATTTTCATCAGTAACTGTTATACCTCCTCTCAGCTTGTCTTATTCAGTATAGATGATTCGACCCTCATCTACTTATCTAACAACCCACTACACTAAAATCCATGATACTAGATGCCGTCATATCAGTTGAACTGTGGCTACATCAAAACCACCTTTTACTGAATCCAAAAAAAGGTTAAAGTACTACTATTTTTCTTGTGTCCCATGCCAATGCTAAAAGTTACTTCCTCATTACCTCTTTAAACAATACAGCTATTGAAGTAGTTATCCATACCAAATTATATGGAGTCACCTTAGATGGCAACTTAGATTGATTTTCACATACAAAACTGTATAAAGAAATTCATCAAAAGCTAGGTCACTACATAGATCTCTTCCTAGTAGAATCTCCTTGATTAACTCTTATCTTTTACCCTCTCTTCTCTGTGTCTCGCGTATTGTGAGTAGCATCTTAAATCACAGCTAGAGCAATGCTATATAAAGCTCATCACTTCTCTGCTTTATGTGCAGTCAGTTGGTTATAACTACTACACACAACTTCTAATGCATAAAATACTACACAACTCCTCTACATGCCTGTCTATCTCCTCAATACTTCATCTCCCAGATCGCCTTTTGCTGTCAAGATAAAAACCTGCTTGAAATCTATAAACCAAAAAAATTATGGGGCAAAGTCTGTACTCATAATGCATTGCCAAACTGTGGAACTCTACCCCAAGTTCAATCAGAACTATATCTAGCCTTCATATATTTAAGTCCTCTCTCAAAGAATTTCTCACAAACTCATAGCTATACCCATGTACCTCAGTGCTTGTCATACTATCTACCTGTACCTTTTAACATCTGCCCCCTCCCCATTCTTAGGGGGTACTTATGTTAAAAAATAAAAATATATATTTGTGTGTGTGTGTGGATATATATATATATATATATATATATATATATATATATATATGTGTGTGTGTATATGGGTCCCCTACACATGGTCAACATTTCATAATGTCAAAGACCATATGGCCAAGACCATATGATCGACATTTGAAATGCTGACCATGCGGAACTGGCATCTCCATACAGTGCGGAATGGAAAGATTTCCATTTCCGCACTGTAGTGCGATCTCTGAGTTGGTATATTTCAGTTGGGGGGGGTTGCAGGGGGGCATAGCTCCCCCTGCTAGCAGTTAGAAAGTAGCTTAATGTTGTGTGTTTTACTTTTTTTACATGCTCAAAATTTCAGGAGTCAAACATATGGTCTCGGCCGTATGGGTTTCGGCTTTCTGAAATTTCGATCATGTACAGTAGACACATATAGAAACACTGTCAGCAGTGAAAAAATACCAAAATAAAAAGCTCAAGATGCATTCATTTAAGAAGCACAAAATTACCAGTGGATTCTTAAGTAAATGCTGGTTCTCTACTCATACCACATATGCAACTGGCAAGCATGGCTTCTAATAGCTTGCACCAGAGGCAGCTGTCTCCTTTGCCTACTCTAATTACAGTTTTTGGCTTGAGCAGAGTGCCCACATTTTTTCATTCTTTCACTAAGTATTGTTTATTTCTTAGTCACTCATACTCTCCATTCTGTGCAGCCCACTTTTGTTGTACCCGTGATCAATTTTCTGATGCTGGAACTTTCCTTGAGGAATCATTAACCTTTAAAATGTTGCAATCTAGCTGAACAAGTGAATTAGTTGTGCATGGAAGGCTTAATTTTATTTTATTTTATTTCAACATCAGCACTTCAGAAGTTTAAGAAAACACCATGTTGTACCCCAGACTTGGGTCTAGTTTAAACTTCACATTTGAATTATTTTGCAGTTCTCTACCGAAGTCAATGATCTTCTTGTCTGGAATTCTGTTTCTCTTGGTGTTGTACATTATGTACTGTTACAACACTTATTATGCCCACCAATAACTTATTTTCTCAGTGGTGTTCCAATACATGCAATATTTTTGTTTTCACTGTTTTTGTGACATTTTACACTTTATTTTGGCACATAATTTACATAACTGACCCAATGCATGAAATTTCATTTGTTCACTTGCTTGCAGTCACGTCTCATACTTAATGAATTGCCCCTATTTTATTCGTGGCTTTCATGATTCATGTTAATTTTGGTTTCACAAAGTATTTGTCTGTGCTTTTGAATATAACTTTGTAAATGTTTAACTCTTCCTCTGAATCCTTTAATTAAAACAAAATGGTTTCACTTGCCATTCCTAGATCTCTTTCTTTAGTCAACGTTAAATCTGCTTCTGTTAACAATCTGTATCTTTTGTCATTTCAAGACTTCTACTGCTAAATCATGAGATTCAGGTAGCTCTCTGTCTTTTGCTCAGTTATTTAATGCACTAACACAACTTTGAGATTTTTTGTTTCTGTGAAGAACAAATTTTACATCACATCTATCTCACAGTAATGCTGAAACTTCTGCTTATCACTGCTGTGTTATCACTCTCTCTCACTCACACACACAACATACACACAGACTGAACACCTTTCAAGCATCTTAATTACTCATACTCCTTGAAAGCTGTGTAGCTGAGACGTCAGAGAAAATAAAACTTCTTTGGATACTGGTTGGTTGTTGATTATTGTTAACTTATTCCCCTGCAGCATGTAGAAGCATGGCAGGCTGTACCTTGTCATGCTTTTGTTTCTTCAGCTTGCATTAAGAACAAGCTGAATATTTGAATTCACAGTTAGCAGTTCTTAGACAAATTGCCGTGAAGAAGAGATTTCCTGAAGGCCATGGTTGCAACATTTCTCGAAGACGCAAGTAAAATAGTTTGCTTCACTTAATACCATGTAACATTGTGGTTTAACATTAACAAAATAATGTAGATGGACACAAGTTGGTGGGCTGAATTTCAGTACTTCAGTTTTACTATTTAGGACTGTTCAGTGCATCTCCTTCTGCCACACAGTAGTCTTTGCTATATTTACAGCATCTTATTTGTAGTCAGCTCTGACACTGCTATTGTTTGGCAAATGAGAATTTGCCCTTACACCATCATTCGAAGAGTATTTTTTATGCTTAGTCACATGACATTAATGGCAGCTACTATAACACTACACTGTCATATTATATTGGAAGCTTTTTTGACAAATATTTTTTGTGTAATCCTTATCAAATATTGCATTAAGCAACACCTTTTCATTATAACCATATAACCAAATGTGCTTGTTTATAACAGTATTGTGTGTATGCACCCTCCATCATTAAACCTGCAAAAACTCTCAGACTGCGAATGCTTTTGTTAAACAAAAGGAAACTGACCAAATTCTCAGAAATGTTCTTGCCTTCTTTTATCAACTAGTCTGATTCCAAGCGAAAAGTGTATTTGTTTTGCTCTTTCCAGTTTTGAATTTCATATTTCCATCTGTTTCATTCTGTTATAATTAAGTTGTCTTCAGTCAACCACTACATACATTTTATTTTGCATCTTGAGAGGAAGTGGTGACAGAGAGTTGTACTTTAGTCTCAAGGAAGAGGAGAAAGGAAAGTTTAATATACAAAGGATGCTTAGATCATAAGGCAGTCAACACGGAAGGTTTGTCATGAATGTATTATTGTGCATACGGTACAACTTGTGAAGTTAGATCTGATAAAACCACTTAACCTTCGCAGTTAAAAAGGACACACTGTAACATCTTCTTCCTATAAAACAGTATTCATTGGGGTCCCTGTTGTTTTATTCAGAATATTACATTTGCAATCTATTTATGAAGTATTTTATTTCTTTTTAAACCGTCCTTGTAAGTTATTTTTGTAAGTATTTTAAATAGCAGTTACACAGAGCAGATATGGAAGACATCCCAGTTGGGCATTGTATCCCAGGATTTTTAATGTCTGAATTTAAAAATGGCAATCTATTCAACATGCTGTTTGTGAAAGAATTGTCCCCCCCCCCCCATATAATGATTAAAAGTCTATGCGGAGTTCTATTAAAACAGGAAACAGTTGTTGCAAAATATTTAGATTATTTTTTTAGTCTTTAACAGAACCATCAAAACTTTATATTCAAGTTTTCCTTTGCATCTTTCCTGAAGACATGTGCATAACATAGAAAGTAGTAAGGCACTCCTGCTTGTTAGAAGTCCAGTACGCAGGCAGGTCCTCTATAGCCTGCTGTTAGAAGCCTATGCCAGCACCCGACTTTTACAGATAGTAAGCAAACTTGTACTCTGCTGTGTGTTGAAGTGTTTGCAAATGTATTCCAAATAAGTTTGAATATGCTTTCTATCAGACAGCAGTGTAAGTGTGTAAATTTTCTCAGTTATTTGGCAGAGATTTTTTTTGGTAACTGAATTGTTCGGGAATTAACATTAAAAAGTGACTGAATACCGCAGCTGAGTGATTCAACTCTATTAGCAGTTTTGTCACTGTCCCCATATATAGAGATGCACTGTATGACATGTATATACATGTGTGTGTATGTGGACACGCACACACTTTGGGCCAGTACAAAAATGATGCTTTTCATAGTTTTCCTGTCTGTGTCCTCCCCCAAGTCATTCCAAATCATGAAACTCAAAAGAAAAAAAAAATGTTTTTAACAGATTACCCTACCCACATAGCATCATTCTTTTGAAGTGATGGGAACAGTATTCTATGGTTTAATGTAGCCCACCCCATTCCACCACTGTTGCCAAGCCTCCCATTCCTTTAGTTGGGGTAAGTTACAGATTTAGCTAAGTGGTTTGGTATTGTCTTATATATAGAACCACAATGATTAGATAAAGAAAACTGTCAAGTTTAATTTCTTTTGTTATGAAAAGTTGCTGTTAGCCCTCTCTATAGTCCCTCTCAGTAAATCACATAAATGTAACCCGGTTTCACTATTCCTAGTCAGACTGAAAGCAGGGAAATGTTAGATTTATGGTCTCTTTGCCAAACATTCTCATGGATTGAGGCATACCCTTTGCATGCATACACACAGCTTCTTACATTTGGATGCCATGTTTTCCTTTTTTAGAGCAGGTGTTGTCCAGCACTCACGACTGCACTTAGGCTACAAAGGAAGCCTTTTTTGGTATGCCAGGCAGCTGTGGGTGTGTAGGGTTTGGATAACATTTATCAGGAGTTGCTTGTATATCATTTACTCCAGTAAGTGGATTAGGTCTGTTTGCCAGCTGTGAACAGCTCCTGTGCACTTTGGAAAGGTTTCTTTCCGTTACAGCATAGATTCTCTGTACCTTTCTTAACTCATTCATCTCATACTCTGTGTTGCTTAAAAGCTTTTGTAAACTTGGGTTCCATCACAATTGCTACAAACAAGGGGACGTTAGCCTGGTATAAAACACATTTATTTATGATTTTAATGAGTCCTTTTATGATATTCCTTATTCGTTCACTAGTGCATTTTCCTTTCTGTTTATCATTTTAAGTACTAGACCTTAGTATTTGTATACTGTTGATGTTTTTCATGTTTCACTGTTGCAGTCATCACATTAGGGTTATCTGCTTGCAGTACCCCTCAGTCGGCCTGATTATCAAAGTCTTGGGTCTTGCGTCGGTTGCTGTCTCATCTTCCATGACATCAGGTAGTCAGGGGTATAAAGCATGCAGCCGACGCCATTACATCAGTGTTTCTTGCCATGCGGTGCCCGAAGCAGAAGCAGTTCGCAAGTGCCAGTAGGCAGAGTCCTGAAATTTTCGTTTTCAAGTTTCAGAACCGAAGTCTTCAACTGAAGTCAATAATTGTATGTCTTGTGGAAAGCAAATACCTCATAAAGATTTTCATTCATACTATATTCCTTGCCTAGGCCCTGACCACGACGTACCTCGCTGTCGGTTTTGTGCCTTATTTAAACAATGAACTATTTGTCATTAGTATATTTATGCTTCTAAATATTTTGGTATTCGGTTCAGTTATCCAGATATGGCTTTGGTAAGCCACCTGACTACCGACATTCAGAAAAATGCAAAGATAAAGACAGAGACAGGCCGCCTAGGTCCAAAGCTGCCGACGGTGCTTCTCCTAAGCTAATCGCCAGTTCGCCGGTACTCAGTGAGGTGCTTTCGCAGCCCCTGATACCCGCTACTTCAGATTCGCAGGCCGCTACTGAGACCCATTCGGAGTCTGGTATGCTGCAAGATGCTTCAACTGTGGAACCTGTGGATGTCTCTACATTGGATGGGTCTGGAGCCACTGTGCAGGCACCGGCTTCTGATTCAGGCCTCTACTGACTTACATATTAAACAGACGCCATCTTCTTCTTCAAGGCATAAAACTCGATCCATGCCTAGAAAACCGATGCCCAGACCGCATGGTCAGGCCTCTATGCCTAAAAAACAAATAAGAATGGCTGAAGACCTTATTACTTTAATCAGGGGAAGCCAACTATCCCCCTCTAAGAGACCTAGGACTGAATTTGGTTATGATTCTTCTGATCAGGATTCTGAAATTTCTGTTTCTTCTGATGACCAGGATTTGTTCTTATCTACCTATGAGGATTCTGATGCAGATTATTCTATTCCCGCTGCTTCCCCTCCAGAGGATTTATCTTTTGGTGAAACCTTGCATACTCGTAGGGAGCATTTCCACTGGGAAAGTCAGGATTACTCTGATTCTAAAAAGAGGCTTAGGGATTTCTTACTCCTGCCCCAACACAGGCCTTTAGCTATCCCCCCTGTACTGTACATTGTTGATGCCTTTACGGAGTCTAGCTTGGCCCCTGACTCTCTACCTCCTGCTCCCAGAAAACCAGATAGATATTTCAGGGTTCCTGACTCTCACAAGTTCCGTTTTAAAAATCCTACTGTGGATTCTGAGACCATTTCCCAGGGACCCAAGGGCATAAAGGCTACTACAGCCAAATATCCTACCCCCTCTGATAGAGATTCTAGGGCACTGGATAGATGGGGTAAGAAGGTATACACTTCTGCGACCTTGGCCATTAGGGCTTTAAATTGCCAGTTTCATATGTTAAAGTATCAGCAGCATATTATTGGATTGCTTAAACAGAAAATGATGTTGATTCCTGACTCTGCTGAAAATAAGGATTTACAGGATGTAATGCATTCTGCTGAACAAGTTGGAAAACATACTTTGCAATGTGGTTTTGATTCACTAGTGGCATCTTGCAGGGCTGCTGTTACTGAGTCTGTACTTAAAAGGCATGCTTGGCTTAAGGAGCAATCTTTGCCAGATCATGTTAAAGCTAAATTGTTGGATGCTTCCTTAAACCAGGACTGCCTGTTTGGCAACAAAGAAGAAGTAGTACTTAAAAAGATGGAGAAAAAAGCTAAATCTATGCAAACTGTTAAAGATTTCCTGCAAGTGCAGCCTCCAAGATTTAGTAGGCATTGGCCCTCTAAGAATTGGTCCTTTCCTGCCTCTTCCAGGCCTTCAGTCCAAACCCAGAACCAGCAGAACACTCAGGCTTCAATTCCAAGGTATGCACAGGACTAAGCAGTGGGGGGCTCCCACTTCCAAAGGAGGGAGTAGTAAGACCCCCCCCCCCCTTTATGGTAAACTGTCTCAATGACTTAACTTTAAAACTTCCACGCTCTTCTCAACTGACTGCTCCTTTATGGGGAAAGATTGCTCTGCAGGCAAAAAAATGGGAACTCATTACCAAGGACAAATATGTTTTAAATATAGTTTTTCAAGGATACAGATTCCACTTCTAGACTTTACCAACCCCAAACGGTTGGCCAGATCCTACCCCTAAATCAGTGGGCAGAGGCTGAAAAGCAAGTTCTCTCTCTTAAGTATAAGGGCTATTCAAACTGTCCCAGAAGAGGAAAAGGGACAAGGTTTCTACTCAAGACTTTTTCTGATGCCCAGAAAAGACAACTCCTGGCGTTCTATCTTGGATCTCTCTATCCTAAACACCTTTTTGGTGATCCTAAAATTCAAGATGCTAACTCTTCACCAGTTGCTTCCTATGCTAGGCAAGGATGCCTGGTTGAGTCATAGGTTCATAGGTAAGTACTAGGCTATCGGCTATGGGGCCTATACAAGCCCAGCCAAAAAGGTACCCTGGCTTTTGCCACCTAAGAAAATTATTATCCTGTGCCACTGTCGAGCAGAGCCACAGAGGTGATCCCCGGGGTGTATTTCCTATTTCCCATCCAATCATTAAGATTATTCTTGAAGAGTGCTAATGAGGAACTTTGTTTGATATAGATAGGTAGTTTATTCCAGAGTATGAGAAGTCTCTGGGACAGGAATCTATCCCTCCGGCATGTTCTGTTTATTGTGGTGACAAGGTTTAAGTCCCTAGAGCGTGTAGCTTGGAGGGATTGGGATTTCTTTAAGTGGAGCATGTCCAACAGCTCTGGGTTTGACATAGCTTTGTATGTCAGGCAGAGATCACCTCTGAGTAGGCAATATGCGACGGAGTAAAGCTGGCGTTTTTTGAGATGGTCTGCGTAGGGCATCTATTTGAGGCCGGTAATCCTCTTTGTGAGGTATTTCTGCGGCCTTTCCAGTTGTTGTAGATGTCTTGTGAGGTACATACCAAAAGGGGCATTGTACTCTGTAATTGGTCAAATGAGTGATGAGTAGAGGGGAACAATCACCTCTTTTTTTTCCTGGATGAGATACCTTTTGTGATGAGGTGTGCCACGTAGAAGGATTTCCTGACTACTGTGGCGATGTGATTATCAAAGGAGAGACTACTGTCCACATGTGTCCCAAGGTCTCGTATCACACTTTCGTTGTTAAGTATACTACCGCCTGTGTTGTAGTTCATGGGTACAGGGTTTTTACCATAGGGGATGACAATGCACGTTTTGGCATTGAGCTTGAGGCCATGGCTTTGACACCAGGCATCTGTCTCAGTGAGGCCCTTTTGTAGGATGTCCACATCATGGAGTTTCGATTATGGCTCCTAGTTTGCAGTCATCTGTGAACTTTGTTAGCCAAAGACCTTCTGTGTTAGCCTGTACTTCAGAGAAGTAGATACCAGACAGGAAAGGATCCAGGACTGAACCCTGTGGTACTCCACTTGTCACTGGTCTGAAGTTGGGTTTGGAGTCTGCTACTTTCACAGTGTGGGTTCTGTCAGTGAGCCAGATGGCAACCCATCTTGTGACATAGGGATTTATACCTAGTTTAGTGAGCTTATCTATAATTCCAGGGTGGGGGATGGTGTTGAAAGCCTTGGCAAGGTCTAGATAGGCTGTGTGAACCACCTTACCCTTGTCTAAGGCTTTGGTGACTGCTTCAAAGAGGTCTATCAGGTTTAGGAGACATGATCTGCCTTTTACAGACGCGAATTGGGTGGGGTCTAGAGTTTGGAGATTACCAATGTCTTTGTTTATAAGTTCCATGATGATACGTTCCATGGCCTTGCAGACCAGGCTCGTCTGGGGTCTGTGGTGGCTCCCCCCTTGTGGAGTGGGATAACCGTCGCTGTGCGCCATTCAGCAGGCACAAAGCCTGAGTTGAGGCTATGACTGAACATGGTATTTAGGTGGGATGCAACACTAGATTTAAAGGAAACCTACCTTCACATCCCAATCAGAGAATCTTGCAGAAGATACTTACGCTTCAAAGCAGGCTTCATTCACTATCAGTTCTCTGCACTGCCTTTTGGCTTATCTACTGCGTCCAGAGTATTCACAAAGTGCCTAGCTTCAGTCATTGCATTTTGCAGGCAAAGAAATATTCAAATATACCCATACCTGGACGATTGTCTAATTCAGGCAGAAAGCCATGACATATTATTGAACCATCTGGCGTTTGTACTAAAAGTGCCAACTTCTCTGGGGTACACCATAAACTAAAGGAAATCACACCTGGTACCCTGCCAACAAATTGTATTCCTGGGAACAAGCTTGAACACAACTTCCCAGATTGCTTTCCTCACGCCAGAGAAACAAGTTCATTTGACAGCTTCCTTCAAACTAATGGCCACAAAGACTCTGCTATCTGCAAGACAAATACTGCAAGCCTTGGGGTTCATGGCCTTTTGCATTCTCCTAATTCCATATGCAAGATTGCATATGAGGAAACTACAATGGTATCTAAAAAGCCTATGGTGTCAACATTCTCAGGATCTAGAAACAATGATTCCTATCATACCTTGCCTACAGTTAGAGTTCCTTTGGTGGGCAGAGACCTGTTACCAAAACTAGGGACTGCCATTCACTCTACCCCCTGCCGCCCAAACCCTAACAAAATACGACTCAGACTACTCATCAGACTACGCATGGGGGGCTCTCCTGGCAGGGAGGTGCATTCAGAGCAAATAGAAACCAAGTCAAATGCACCTGCATATCAATCAAAAAGAAATGCTAGCTGTGCAGAATGCTCTGACAGCCTTCAAAGACCACATTCTTCCAGGACAGTTAATGGTAAAGACGGACTGTTATGTGGTACATAAACAAGCAGGGGGGAACCCACTCATACCCTCTGTGCAGACTAGCCATGGCTTTGTGGAACACAGCCTTGAGCTACCAACTGCACCTACAGGCTCAGTTCCTCCCAGGAATGCTAAATACACTGGCAGACGATCTAAGCAGAAATCTCATGGACCCACACGAGTGGAAACTGGAACCAAAGACATTCAACATGTTGATAAATGGGGGAGCCCAGAGATAGACCTGTTTGCCTCCCGCCAGAACTACCAATTGGACAAATTCTGCAAAGGACTCCCCACAAACAAGTTTGGAAAGTGGATGCCCTGTCCTTCACCTGGAAAAATCTATCAGTTTATGCCTTTCCTCCTCTGCCTCTCCTCTCCAAGGTACTACTAAAGATCAAACAGGACAAACCAAGGACAATACTGATTGCACCAGACTGGCCACGCCAACAGTGGGTACCCCCTCTTGCGCAGTGTATCACTGCTGGCACCATGACACCTGCCTCAGACCCCTACCCTGCTATCCCTGCAGAAGGGCCAGATTCTGCACCCTCAATTTCAAACCCTGAACCTGGCAGCCTGGCTAGTTACCTGATCTCTCCATTACCATCCCTCAGTAAACAAGTGTTGGATGTCATTCTGGAGGCAAGGCAGCCTAGTACTAGAAAATCTTATGCTGAAAAATGGAAAATATTCTGTTCCTGGAACCAGACACCCAATTTACCTCAGAATCTTCAGTACTTAACTGAGATGCTTTACAAGGGCCTTTCTTTTTTTTATTTCCCTCCATCAAAATTCATGGCTCAACCATTTCAGCTCATTACAACACAGAACCACCCATCTTCTCTCATCCACTGCTTAAGCAGTTCCTCAGAGGGGCCAAAAACTTAAGACCACCCAGGAGAGCCCCTACTCCAGCCTGGGACCTTAACTTTGTATTGGAAAAACTTACTCTACCTCCTTTTGAGCCAGCTGTAAATGCAGAGTTGAAATACCTTTCTTGGAAAACAGCCTTCCTTTTAGCCATCACTTCAGCAAGAAGGGTGTCTAAATTACAAGCCCTTATGGCAGTGGAGCTTTTCATCATCTTTCATGCGGACAGGGTGTCCCTCAGGACCAATCCCTCCTTCATGCCCAAGGTAGCATCCAGTGCGGCTCTTAATCAGTCCATTCATTTGCCAACCTTCTTTTCTAATCCACAGAACAAAGGGGAACGGGTACTGCACTCCTTAGATGTGCACAGACAACTTAAGAGTTTACTTGGACAGGACTAAACCTCTCAGGAAATCTGAACAGCTGCTGGTGGCATTTGCTGCAGGGGCAGAAGGGAAGGCCATTTCAAAGCAAACCATTTCTAAATGGATAGGCCATTGCATTCATTTCTGCTATAAGCAACATGGAAAATCTATCCCACAGGGGATAAGACCCCACTCAACCAGGGCTGCATCTACTTCTACAGCCTTTCTCAGAGGTGTCCCTACCGCTACCTGGAGTTCTGTACATACTTTCACCAAGCATTTCCATTTACCAATTTTCTCTAAATCCAGAGCTGGTTTTGCCACTGCTGTTTTGCATGGCCTTATAGCTGTTCCTAATGCTATGTAAATTCCTCCTCCCATCCTTAGCTTTGGGAATCTACCCAAATGTGATGACTGCAACAGTGAAACACGAAGAACATAGTACAGTTGTGTACACTTACCATAAATGTAGATGTTCGAGTGTATTCACTGTTGCAGTCCTTGTTACCCTCCCTCCAGCCCCCTGACGTATTTTGGCTATACCTCTACTCCTTTTTACTTTGCTTAAAAGCTTTTTGGTGTATTTGCTTTTTTGTTAGAGGTATAACCTTGTGTGTGTGTGTGTGTGTGTGTGTGTGTGTGTGTGTGTATATATCTATATATCTATATATATATATATATATATTTTTTTTTTTTTTTTTTTAATTGCTCCCATTAGGAGGGCACCTGACATCTGGGGCAAGAAAATCTGATGTAATGGCGTCGGCTGCATGCTTTATACCCCTGACGTCATGGAAGAGGACAGCAACCAACGCAGGACCCAAGACTTTGATAATCAGGCCGACTGAGGGCTACTGCAAGCAGATAACCCTAATGTGATGACTGCAACAGTGAGTACACTCGAATATCTATCTACATTTGTGGTAAGTGTACACAACTGTACTTTGTGGTGTTCTCTACACATGCTGATATTTGGGAAACAGTTAAATGAAAGACAGTTGTATTTCTATATACTTATTTATCTGTCTATATAGATATATATCAGAATATTGAAACTCAATAACTAAACTCCAGATATCAAAAAAGAAAATCTGTCTCTCCTCCCTTGTAATTTATACATACCAACACTGGGATCAGACAACAGTAAAAAAGGATAAATTTCAAGATGTTATGTGATCCTATCTCGCCTACATTCTGACTGATGGGTTCGGAGCCGATCCCTCGGCTCCGACTCGGCACGCTTATGCCAAAGAGCGAAGTCTCTTATTGGCTGAGCTTACTATATCCCAGGATGCACCACTACCAGTCCCCAGATCTCGCTTTGCGCTAACTAGCAAAGACGTGGTCTCGAGCTGGCTGAGCTAAGTAGTGTCTTTTCACTAACTTTTTCTGTCAGAAATTTGCTAATTCTTTAACAAAAAGCTGTTTTAACAGCTACTCTGTGCTGTGTGTGTGTTTTGAAAACTTTTTGTAAGAAAAATTGTGTGTGATTGGTGTTTGTTCCGGTACAGGCTCCCTTCTTCCATAGGGCCTTTCCTGTTGGTTAATCCCTTTGAACCTTAGGGGTTCTTGGATTTCGGTATACTTTATTCACTGTTGTATGTCTTCAGTTGGCCTTTATTTTAATTGGCTATCATTGTAAACGGCAAGTTAATCTTGTAGGGTCAGTCTTTCCCAACAAAGTTTTGTCTGTGAGAGAGTACTCAGTTTTCTTATAATGTCTCAGGCCCCTAGGCCTTCGGCTTCAAAAATGCACTAAATGTAGTTTTAAAATGTCTATCACGGATGACCACTCTCTGTGTGTATATTGTTTGGGCGCCAAACATTTGCAGGAGTCCTGCAGCGTGTGTCACGCTTTTTCCTCGAGGGTCCTCCAAGAGAGGAAAAATAAGCTTATTTTGAAAGGCCTTATAAAACCCTCTTTTGAAGAAGCTTTAGCATCCTCTCCTTCTCCTGCTAAAAAGAAAAGGGCGTCGGCTCTGACCAGTCCGTCGGACCCGACCGCCAAAAGACATAGGCAGGCTTCTCCTTCGGCTCCAAGGACTTCGGAGCCGAGGGCGGAACGGTCTGCCTCGATGCCTCCAGTCTCGACTCCTCTGGCTTCGGAGCCGATGGCTGGGGCATCGAGAGGCGGGTCACCTTCATCGGCTCCACTGGTCTCGGAGCCGATGAAGATTGTTCGCTCAGACACTTCCTCCTCGGCGCCTAAGTCCTCCTCGGCACCGATGGAAACTAGTTTGGGTATTCCTTCGGCGCCGATAGTCATCGAGTCGCCGGAGCCGGTCCCCTAGCCCCTTAGGGCCGTTGGAGAGGCCAACTCGAACCCGTTCAGTATCCTCTAGGTCATCGAGGATGTCAGATTCGGACATAGACAGGGTGCTCCAAAGACTGTACCAGTCCCCAGTCTTTCAAAAATTTGTTTCGGCTCCGACCCACTTGGCTTCGGAGCCGATAGCCCATGCCATTGCCATTCCTCCTCCGACCGCTTCGGCTCCGTCGGAGCAGGTGCTGTTGGAGCCGGTGGAGATCCTAGGGTCGGCTCCGACCCTTACTCCAACCCCGGCCTTCGGGTCCGAGTTTGGCACGCGGACTTCTTCGGCCGGACCCGGGGTGACGTTGGGACCTATTTTGTCGGTTCCGAGCCTCCCTCTCGGTGCTTCGGCTGCGGGACTTCCGTCTGCTATCATGGCTCCGGGGACCGGACACTCCCAGGATTCTGGGGGTCCGGCTTTCAGAGCTATGAGGAGTGCCTTGGCCAAGTCTTCTTCGGCCATCTCTCCGGCTTTACCGGCACCTTCCCTGGGCGTGGAGACTGGGTCTTTGG
This sequence comes from Protopterus annectens, assembly GCF_019279795.1. Taxonomy (NCBI): domain Eukaryota; kingdom Metazoa; phylum Chordata; order Ceratodontiformes; family Protopteridae; genus Protopterus; species Protopterus annectens. Next base: position 672,068,727 of record NC_056726.1, on the reverse strand, counting down.
CAGTTCCCCTGTCCCTAGGCAGCGGAGCCCGGGCCTGAGGTTACCCCACTGGGGTTCCCCTCCTCCTGAGGGTTCTTCGGAGTTGTCTTCAGAGGAGCCCCCAAGGAAGAGATCGTGCAAGAGGAAGCATGTGGACTCCCCCGAGTCTCTTACATCGGACACTGATCTTGATGATACGGAGGGGTCCCCGAAGTCGTCCTCGGATGATGTCTCATTCGCAGACATTTTAGAGATCCTCAAGCAACGAGGCGGCTGGATATCCAAACCCCCCTCTGCTGATGAGTCAGTGCTTCTCAAGGCCTTTGGGGCTCAGCCCTCCGCCTCCTGGGTGTCTCCGCCCTTCGACGAGCTCCTGGATTTGGTTTGTCGGAGGGCGTGGGAACATCCAGATACTGTGGAACCAGTGCCTTCTCGCCCTAACAAATTTTTGTCTGCCCCATCCGAGAAGGAGTTCTTGACAAAAGGCGTGGCTGTAGATGCCATGGTGGTGGCATCTGCTACACAACAGGACGTGGCAGAGGCTTCAACGTCCGTCCATCCTCCTAATAAGGAGTCTAGGAGCATGGACCGCACGGAAGCGCACCCTGACTTCAGCGGCGTTTACACTAAGGTCCCTGAATTATTTGGCACATTTTACCAGGCTACAGAGGGATCTGGTCAAGGAGCTGTCAGATTCCCTCTCAGGTAACCTACCTGAGCAGCTAGCCCAGTCGGTTAGCTCTCAGTTGGCTATCCTTACCTCTATTTCTAACTCGTCCATGAGGCTCATTTCATATGCGGCCGAAGGGCGGGCAGAGCGGCAGGCACAGGCGTGGCTCACGGAGACAAGCCTGGCTCCGCTTGTGTCATTTTGCGGAGGCCTTCAAGTCTTCCTTCACGACGCTCCCTTTGATGGGTCCTCTTTGTTTGGACCTAAGGTTAAAGACACTCTTACCCGCTGTGAGCAAGAGGGAAAAACTTTATCTGCCGTAGGTGCACGTTATTCCACTCCCTTTCGGCCTTATCCCAAGGCTAAAGGAGGAGGGAAGATGTGGTTCCGCAAATCACGTAAGTTTTTCCTCAACAGCAGGAAGATTCCCCTTCCAGAGGCAGAGGACGGGGAAATTTTTCTGGGAGACGCCGTCCCAGAGGCGGCAGAGGGCCCCGCAATTCTGGAGACCGCGAGTCCTTTCATGGCTCTTCAGCCTCCCACACTTCATGAGGGATTGCCCGGCTGTGCTGCTCCGGAGCCAGTCGGGTGCCGTTTTGCCAAGCACCTAAAAGCCTGGGAGTCTATCACTCAGGACAGATGGGTGCTTCGGATTATTGCCGGAGGTTACACCATTCCCTTCACACACTCACCCCCACCGTCCAAAAAAATCCCGGACCCACCACCCAGTCAAAGGGAAATTGCAGCCGCAGAAGTGTCAAAGCTGCTAGAAAAAGGAGTCATCCAACCGGTCCCCACAGACCAGATCGGATCCGGAAATTACTCAAGGTTCTTTTTAGTGCCAAAAAAGACAGGGGACCTGAGACCAATACTGGATCTCAGCAAACTAAACCAATCCGTCATGAAATCCAAATTCCGAATGGTCACTTTACAATCCATTCTCCCATTGTTGGAGAAGGATGTTTGGATGTGCTCCATAGATCTCAAGGACGCCTATTATCACATACCGATACATCAGGCGTCCAGGAGGTATCTGCGCTTCAGCCTGGGAGACAGTCATTTTCAATTTCGTGCACTGCCCTTTGGTCTCACCACAGCCCCCAGGGTGTTCACCAAGTGTTTGGCAGTAGTAACTGCTCACCTGAGGAGTCTTGGATTCCAAGTGTTTCCCTATCTGGACGACTGGCTCCTGACTGCCACCACCAGGCATCTACTAATGGACAACCTCAAAGCCACCATCTCCCTGGGTGCTACCCTGGGAATTACATTCAATTGGTCAAAGTCTGTCTTGCTGCCATCTCAGCGCATAAGGTTCATAGGAGCAGAGATAGACTCAAAATTGATGCGCGTCTTTCTTCCTACCGAAAGGATTCAAACTTTACAAGGTCAAGTTCAAGCCCTGCTTTCAAGATCCAAAGCCCCAGCCAGGATGGTCCTGCAACTTTTAGGTTCGATGTCTGCCACAGTTCTCCTAGTTCCACTGGCAAGATTGCACATGAGGATTCTTCAGTGGCTGTTATCGACTCAATGGTCCTTTCAGAATCTCCCCCTCAATCACCCCATTATGATTACAGAAACGTGCAAACGGGACCTCCGCTGGTGGCTTCAGCCATCCAATCTGAATCAGGGAAGACCTTTGTTATCCCTCCGTGGCCACCCTGACGACGGATGCCTCCCAGACAGGGTGGGGGGGGGCATTGTCTGGGCAGGTTAGTTCAGGGTTCTTGGCTTCCAGACTAAACCTTTCTCCATATCAATGTATTGGAAATGAGGGCTGTACTTCTGTCCCTACAGGCCTCCACAAGTTTCTCCCTCAAGGCATTATCGCTATCCACACAGACAACATGTCGGTGGTCTGGTATCTAAACAAACAAGGAGGGACCAGATCTTACCCCTTTGCAGAGAGGCCATGAGGGTGTGGGAATGGGCTGTAGCTACCAACCGTTTCTTGGTAGCGACCCACATTCCAGGGAAATCCAATATATTGGCAGACAGATTAAGCAGGACGATTCTCTCTCCTCACGAGTGGTCCCTGAACGAAACAGTAGCAGCTCAGGTTTTCAGAAAATGGGGGACCCCGTGCTGCGACCTATTTGCAACACCACAAAACAAAGTGCAAAAGGTTCTTCTCCTTGACTTCACGTCAGGGGGAGGCAGCTATGGATGCTCTGGTCCAACCTTGGCCAACAGGACTACTTTATGCCTTTCCTCCAGTTCCACTTCTCCCCAAAGTCTTCCAGAAAGCTTCTCAATTGGGGTCCACAATGATACTAATTGCTCAAGACTGCCCTCGTCAGGTATGGTTTCCCTACCTGAAGAAACATGCTGTGGACGATCCTTGGTTTTTGGATCTAACTCCGGATCTGCTGATTCATCAGTCGGGACGACAACACCAGTCCCTTCACACTTTGAAATTGACAGCTTGGCTCCTCCACTTCCGACTTTAGTCAGAAATCACACCTTAGACCGGAAGTTATTCACATTTTATCTTCGCCCACAAACCCACCACTAAGAAATTGTACCTCAGTAAGTGGAAGAAGTTTGCTATCTGGGCTCAACTCAGGGGCTTAGACCCTATCACTGCCCCGATACCAGAGGTTTTGAAATTTTTAACATCCTTGTTTAATCAAGGATCTTCAGTCTCTACTATTAAAGTCCAACTAGCAGCTATCTCTAAATTTCACGAATCCATGGATCCACCGTTGATGAGCAGCAGATTATGCAAAACTTTCATTAAAGGTGCTGGGCTGTTAAGACCTCCAGTTTTTCATCCTGCGCCTCCGTGGGATCTTGATTTGGTACTTCGTGCCTTAACATCTTCCCCTTTCGAACCGGCTGCTACATGTGAATTAAAATATCTGTCTTGGAAAAGTGCCTTCTTAGTTGCAATTACCTCTGCAAGAAGAGTTTCAGAGCTTCAAGCCCTATCTATCAAACCACCGTACTTGATTTTTCACAAGGATAGAGTATCACTTAGGCCTAACCCATCTTTTGTCCCAAAGGTTTGTTCTAATCTCTGTCTCCAACAATCTCTAGAGCTACCAGTTTTCTTTCCAAAATTCTCCAACGAAGCGGAGTACACCCTCCATAAATTGGATGTTCACAGGCAATTGCGCTTCTATCTAAACAGGACTCAGCAAATTCAAAAATCAGACCAGTTGTTTGTGTCCTTTTCAGATAATAAATTGGGTAAAACCATCACTAAAGCTACTATCTCCAAATGGATTAGAGATTGTATATCTCAGGCTTATTCCTCTTCAAATAAGCAACTTACAACATCTATCAAAGCTCACTCTACCAGAGCTATGGCTACTTCTATTGCTTTTCATTCCAAGCTCGCTATTTCTGAGATTTGTGCTGCGGCTACTTGGTCCAACCCGCACACTTTCATTTCCCACTATAAATTGGATGTGGCATCTAAAGGGCGAGCATCATTTGGTTCCACGGTACTCAGGAGTGTTTTCCAGTGAGCCACCCAGGATTCAGGTGCTAGGGACGCTGTCCCATCAGTCAGAATGTAGGCGAGATAGGATCACATAACATCTTTTAGTTATGTACTCACCATAACTTCAGATGTTTGGGATCCATCTCGCCTACATTCCTAATACCCACCCTCCTTCCCCCTGCCTTGGAGATCAGAAGAGATTGAATGGTTTTGAGTTCTACTGTTTTTTATCTTGTTTCATCTGACGATGTTATATAAGCAGCATGTGTGTCTGTGTATGTATGCAGACAAACTAGATCTGGGGGACTGGTAGTGGTGCATCCTGGGATATAGTAAGCTCAGCCAATAAGAGACTTCGCTCTTTGGCATAAGCGTGCCGAGTCGGAGCCGAGGGATCGGCTCCGAACCCATCAGTCAGAATGTAGGCGAGATGGATCCCAAACATCTGAAGTTATGGTGAGTACATAACTAAAAGTTCTCTGTGTTTTGAGTTTTAAATATTTTGTGTCAGCAACAGCTTTTAGATATTTTGACTTTAGATCAAATGTATATACAGATGTGTAATTTGGGATGTGTCTTTATTAGTAACATTTGTTGAGTACCCCATTTTCTTTTTTTATTTGCATACTACAGTTATGTGTTTTTTTGTCAAACTTTCTTTGTGCATTTAAAACCAGTGTTGAGTTTAAAAGTAATTTGGTTAGGTCAAAGTAATTTGGTTAGGTCAATGTCTGTTGCTCAACCTCTTGAATACTCACCTTGGGAGATTGTAGGGCTTTGTTTGCTGTTGGTACACCAGGCTTTTAGATGCAAGTTTTACTTCCAGCAGTGCAATGTGGCAAGCAGAAAGGGGCATGCTGTACTCCTGAAGTGTCAAATTTTGGATGCCATATTGAACAAAGGTTCCATCTTCCTTTTTTTGGTAATAGTTCAGGAAAATATTAAACACCATCACTCTATAAAGTCCAGATGTACTTATATGTCTTAAAATGTTTTCCAGTAATTATAAATACCAACTCAGTTCTTCCTTAAAAGTGACTCTTATCATGGACGTGCAGTAAATAAGTAAGAAATTACTATATTACTGTCTTATTAAATGTTGTCTGCCCCCCACCCCACCCTTGCACACACTTTTCTAAAGCCACAAGGGATTTTACAGATGTTCTGCATTCTTAACTACAAAAAACCTAGGAACATACCTTTGGATTTTATAGCAACAATTTCTTTGGGTGTTTTTGTGCAGTTTGTGTGTGAAATTACTATTTATTTTGACATTTTGATTTCATCATCTTCAGTTGTATTATTCTTAAGAAGCGAAAGTACAAAAGGCAGGTGTAATGCTCAAAATCTTCAGACCTTTTCTGCCACCAAAGCGCGATCTTACTTGGCAAGCCCATTTATCCTGTCAGTCAGCTAGTGATTTTAAAGCTGGGAAGATGAGCCACATTGGGGAAATCCTTCTTAATATTTATTGTATTTTTGTGGTAAACTGCCAGTTCTCTGTAGCATTGGAAGCGGTCAAAGTCTGGCCACATCTTCTGCAGCTGTTGGTGGGGAAGGGAGAGTCACTTACGTCACTGTTTAGAGAAGTGGCAAGTGAAGGGTCTTTACTTGTCTGGGATGGAGTTATGGCGGTTGAGCCTGGTGTGTTTAAGAGTCAAGCATTGTTTAGGGAAGATGTGACTGGAGAGAAACTTCCAGCAACCTATCTCTGTTTTTGTTTGCCAGAGCAAATTAACTGGGTTTGGTTAAGGAATTGATTTCTTCTTTTTCTTTGTCATCTTAAGCCTCAGACAAGAAAATAAGCAAGAGATCTGATGTCAATTTTCATTCATTCCTCAACTAATGGTTTCGGATCTGATCCTTCGTATCTGACTTGGCCATTGCAAAAGCTCGTGGCAACTTTGAACTCTCAAGCTTCTCACCCACAATTCACCAACCCCAATTACCTCAGATCTTGTTTGCCGCTTGACAGCAAAAATGTGGTAACTGAGTACTCTTGAGCCAAGTGTTATTTTTTTTGTCAAAAAGCTTTGTTTTCTTGATATAAACTTTTACAACCGTTAAAACTTTTCTCCATTGTCTATCATTTACTAGTTAAATAATTTTTCACTGATCCTGTATATGTTTTCAGACCATTGATACTGTTCCTGTCCATGTTCTACACTAGATGTAATATATAGATATTCATTCGTAATTTCCCTTTTCTAGTTTACTTTTTTTTTCCTCTAGTGCTTTAACTATCACTGAACGTTAATTCTGTTTATAGTGCTTTTGACTTCCTTAACGTTTTACTGTTGGTGTAATGGCCGAGAAAGAGAAAGGACCTGCAGGGTTTAAGTGCCTTCAATGTGGGCATAAAATTCCATTCTCAGATGCCCACACACTCTATCCGTACTGTCTAGGTCTCTTTCATTTACAGGAGAACTGTCCCATATTTCACGGATTTAATAAAAGAGGTCTTACAAAGAGAAACTTATTCTTAAAGACATATGCTGCCCACCTCTCTTGAGGAAACTTTATCTGGAGTTTCTCCTACAAAATCAAAAGAGATAGTCACCCTCTACAAGTCTTCCTCCATCTTCACGGGCTTTGGAGCAGACTAGAAAGAGACCACTATATGGCCAATCTAAATATAAAAAGAAAAAGGTGAAAGCTTCCTATCCGACCTCATCCTCGGATCCAATGCACAAAGAAAAATCTGCCTTGAATCCGATCTCAACATTGGATCATAAACAAAACAAAGTTGAACTATTGGATCTGACCACATCAGATCCAACAAAAAGATTAAGTTCAATATATCTACCACGAACTAGATATTCTCCCTCTGGGGACCCTGTGCCTTCGAGGGTTCCATCACCATTCCTGGAAAGAACGGAATCTCCATCTGCTGTGTTCACTCATTCTTCCAGAAATGTCATAGAAGATGTGGAGAGACTGTTAAGAAGGATTCTATCTGCACAAATCCAGTCAGGTGTCCCATCTGCTCCTTACCCCTTCAGGTCAGGAGGTCCGTTCTGCAGCTACACCACCCTTTCCATTCCTCCTCTGATTCTGTACAGGACCTCAGAGCCCTTGGATCTGAGGATATCCTCAGATCCAAAGCTTGCTTTGAGAACTTTGATCTAGTGAGATCTGGAGAGCTGTCCGAGCCAAGAGTACCCTATCAGATCAGAGGTGTTGGTCAACTTCGAAGCTTTTAGAGCTGTCTCTGTATCTTGGAGCCTCGGGGAGGGTTAGTTTGGCTCCAATCTCTGGCTTGGGAGGGCTGTTTTTGGAGCAGGGTGGGACCAGGATCCAGAAGCTCTCCTTCTTGGATCCTGGGTCCTATCCCTTTCTGGGATAATCCGCCTTTGAGGTTATGGAGAGATCCCTGTCTACATCTGTGACACGGGTGATTCCTCCCTGAACGGATCCCTCAACCTGTTACCTTTCCGTCTCTGCACATGGAGTCTCGTGTTTCTTCTCCACTGGGCCAGCTGGTACCAAAACTCCATGCATCTTAGCAAGGTATCCTCATTTCTTCTCTAACCTCCCCGGAACATCCCACTGAGGAGGTCCCTAGGCAGAAAACGTGCAGGAGGAAGCACTTAGAGTTCCCAGAATCTGTCAGAGAAGATGCAGATTTTGATGAAGGTGAAGAGTCCCCATGGTTACCTCCTGATATCTCATTTGGAGACATCCTAGAAATCCTAAAACAGAGAGGTGGCTGGAAGTCCAGCAGTCCTTCATCTGAAGAATCTGTACTACTGGAGGTGTTCAGTACCGGTCCATCTACCTCTGGGTGACTCTGCCCACTGATGAGCTCATTGAATTGATCTCTTAGCGGGCATGAAGGGATCCCAATACCACTGAACCAATTACTCAGAAATCTGACAAAATTATGACAGCAGTGGAAGACGAGCAATTTTGGGCTAAAGGGGTGCCTGTTGATTCCATAGTCATGGCGTCGTCCACTAAGAAGGAATTAGCTGAGCAGAGTTCCCACTGTTCATCCCCTCCAGCAAGAATCTTGGACAATGGCAGGTTTGAAAAGCATGTTTATGCTTCAGTGACCTTCACCTTAAGGTCACTGAACTATCTGGCACATTTCACCAGGATACATTGGGACCTGATTAAGGAGCTTTCAGACATTCTCTCAGGATCTGGTACTGAAGAAGTACAAGCACTGGTCACTTTGCAGTTGGCTGTCCTGCAGTCACTATCCAATTCCTCTGTGAGGCTCATTTCTCATGCAGCAGAAGGAATCTCAAGGGCAGTGGGTTCAGGCGTTTCCATAAGGAGACATGCCTGCATGCGCTTATGAGGTTGCAGAGCCCTTTAAGTCTTTGTTCATCAATGCTCCCTTTGACGGCACTTTTATTTGTCCTCAAAGTACAAGAAACTTTATCCAGGTGTGAGAAGGATGGAAAGACCCTGTCTGCCATGGGTGTACATTTTTCCACCCCTCAAAGATCCTTTTCGAACAATCAGCAAGGTGGAGGAAAGATGTGATTCAAAAAGTCCCAAGGGCCTTTCCAGAGCACATGTGGATGAGGTTCCCTCAGGGGTAGAGGGGGGATTTTACAATGGTAGATGCTACCCATGTGGCAGAGGTGGTCCGCAAAACCAAGGGTCCAGAAATTTGTTCTTTTCTTGTGCCAGAGGTGGTCCGCAAAACCAAGGGTCCAGAGAGTCTTTCTTTGGCAGACCATTCCAGCACTCCTTGAAAGAATGCCCGAGTGTCCCCCTTTGGAAGCAGTCATGGGTTGTTTCTCCCACACCAAAGAGCATGGCTAGAGATGATAACAGATATTTGGGTGCAGAGGATTATTTCCAGAGGTTATATTATACCCTTTTCCCCCAAGGTGTTCACCAAGTGTATGGCAGTAGTAGCAGCTCACTTGAGACTGCAGGGATTCCAGGTGTTTCCATATCTAGATGACTGGCTCATTTCCACCCTGACCAGGCATCAGTTCATAATGACAAAAAGGTTATCAAACATGTGCCCTTCTGGGTATACTATAAACTGCATAAAATCTAATTTAGAACCAACTTAAAACATAGAGTTTATAGGAGCACTCTCAATACAAAATTGACCATAGCCTCACTTCCCTTTCCAAGAGTTCAGACAATACGATTACAGGTAAAAAAGATTCGCAGTACCAAAATTGCAGCCTGCTTGGTTCTTCAGCCTGTGGGATCAATGGCTGCAGCGATAACACCAGTACCATTGGCCAGATTTTATATGAGAATTCTTCAGTGGATTCTTGCCTAACAGTGGTCAGTACTTCATCATCCCATGTCAACTCTGATACGAATCACCAACATATGCAAGAGAGATCTCAAGTGGTCGATTCAGTCAGACCAAGTTCTATAAGGCCATTTGTTCATTCTCCACGGCCCAAGGCCATAGTGACTACAGATGCTTCCCAGTTAGTGTGGGGAGGCATTACCTAAGAAAGACAGTCCAAGGCACATGGTTCCACAAGGAGGCTAATTTGCATATCAATGTTCTAGAGATGAAAGCAGTGCTTTTCACATTGCATGCCTTCCAAGATGCTCAGCCTTTGTGGACAATTGCAGTGCAAACAGACAGTATGTCAGTAGTTTGGTACATCAACAAACAAGGACGGACCATATCCTACCCCTTGTGTTGAGAAGCTTTCAGAGTGTGGCAGTGTGCGATCTTATCCACCTTCTTTCTCATAGCAACACACATTCTGGGGAAATTCAATATGATAACAGCAAAACTGAGCAGGTACATTCTTTTACCCCACAAATGGTTCCTCAACAAGAATGTGACGGAAATGATTTTCCATCATTGAGGTAAGTCTTGCTGCAATTTTTTACCTCTCCCCTAAACAACAAATGCAGCAGCTACTTTGCCTTAATCCTCCATCATGAGGAATCATCGAGGGATGCTGTACTTCTTGATTGGCCCCCCAGTCTACTTTATGCCTTCCCATCTATACCTTTAAGTCCCAAAGTCCTACAGAAAGCTGCAATGTGGAAAAGCATATTCATCCTCATTGCACGTTATTGGCCTTGGCAGATTTGGTTCCCCTTCCTTTGTTCTCACTTGCTTCACCAACATTGGATTTGGATCCGATTCCAGACCCTTCTGTCTCATTTGACAGGCATGATCTAACCAGATATAACAAACCTCAAGCTGTGACAGCTTTGTCTCTCCAATTCCGTTGATAGCCAGACAACCTATGCTCTCTTCTCCTATCAGAAAAATAATTTTATCTTCCCTTAAATGTTCTACAAGGAAAGCTATATGCTAGCAAGTGGAAAAGATTTGTTCACCGGGCTGTTCAGAATCATATTGATCCTTTTTCTTCTCCTATACATACTATTCCAGAATTCTTAACCTTTCTTTTTAATGAAGGAGCTTAATTCATCTACAGTTAAGGTTCACCTAGCAGCAATTTTAATTTTTATATCGGATTTGATGGCTCTTCACTTGCTTTTCATAAGCTTTGCAAAGTTTTTTTTTTTTTAAGAGGCACACTGTTATTAAGACCTACTTTTAAATAATCCTATCCCTCCATGGGATCTGAATCTGGTACTGCAAGCCCTAATACATCCCCCTTTTGAATGTGCAGGTAAGTGTGATCTTAAATATCTTTCTTGGAAAACCGTATTCTTAGTGGCCATTAATTCAACCAGACGAATTTCTGAAATTCAAGCTTTATCCTCAAAACTAACATGTCTAATCTTTCATAAGGATAGTTACACTACAAAACAATGCATCCTTCCTTTATAAGGTGGTGTCTGCATCTAGTATCAGCTGGTCTGTTAATTTACTAGTATTTTTCCCTGAATATGCAAACAAATGAGAATACTTAACTTCATTTAATAGATGTTTACATGCAGTTACATTTTTATTTACATAGAACAAAATAAATCAGAACAATTATTTGTTTCTTATGCAGATGTAACGTTGGGTAATCCAGTAACCAAAATAACTTTAGCCAGGTGGCTTACTGGCTGCATTTCACTTATTTACAATAAATTGGGTATCACCCTACCAAGACAATTATGAGCTCACTCAACAAGATCCATGGCAACTTCCTTACTTTTTCAAGCAAGAGCGTCCATGGATGAAATATGTGCAGCAGCAATTAGGGCTTCTCCCCATACCTTCATTACTCATTACAAATTGGATTAGGACTTCAGACGTAGAGCATCATTTGGCTCAGTGGTGCTCAAAAGTATCCTTCCTTGAGTCTGCCCTGGAGCTAAGATAGCTGGGATCTCTGTCCCATTAGTTGGATTGGCTGAAAATTGAGAACATCAGATAAAGAAGTTATATACTCACCATAATGTTCCATCTGTGTTATATTCATTCTTCCTCAACTCCCCTCCCATCAGCCCCCATCATTATGCAATTTCTGGAAGAGTGTGTCATTAGAGAGTTATACTGCTCACCATATAATTGAACTCCAGATATGGTCTCTGCTTTGGTGTGTGTGTGTGTATTTATACACATATTTTTTTTTCTTTCTTTTTTAATCACCAAACAAGATCTGAGGTAATTGGGGTTAGTGCATTGTGGGTAAGGGAGACGTTCGAGAGTTCAAAGTTGACACGAGCTTTTGCAATGACAGAGTCAGATCAAACCCATTATTTGCAGAAGAATGAAAATGGACAACACAGATGGAATGTTATGGTGAGTACATAACTTCTTTTTACTTCTTATTCTGACAGGATTTTCCAGTCAGAAGAGCAGTCACTGCAGTGGGAGAGATGTAGCTCAGAAGATCCTTCTCAGTCTGAGCATTATGATTATGAGGAAAGTTTAGCTTAGGACATTCCACCTGAAGAAACCCCCTTCACCGATGTCATGTCTAACATGAGTGAGGTTTTTCAGTGGGAGCAGAGTGAAACATACATGGCACTGAAAATGTGTTATTACAATTACATATGCCAAAGCTACACCTATTGTATTCTCTGGTTCACAGACTCTTCTTACTTGCAGTCAGTATTCCTGACAGTCAGCCGCCTTCTTCCAGGATGTTTGGCAGGTTATATAAGGTGACCCAGACACACAAGTACCTGTTTGTTAATCCAAAAGCAGATCCAGCAGTCATTTGTCTCTCTCTCTCTCTCTCTCTCTCTCTCTCTCTGTTTAAATTTGATGCTAACCATGTTACTGCTTCCCACCCCATTACTTCTGACAAAGATTGTAGAGCAATGTATAAAATGAGAAAGAAACTGTTTTCTTTAGTACTTTTAACTTTCAGTATTTTAAATTGCCAAGCTCAAATAAGTTTTTGTTTGTCTTTTGAGAATATGTGGAAGTTAATGAGTAACTTTCCTCCTACTAATGTAAGAAATTTACTAAATGCTTGTGTGACAACTGCTTCTCAGGTGACTGAACGTAGTTTAAGTGTGTTATGATGTGGAAGATTGTTCTTCCAGAGCTGCTGCTGCTGCTTCTGGATCACTTTTGAGGATACTTGCTTGGCTTTATTCTCAAAACCTCCATGATAATGTCAAATCTGATATTTTAAATTCTCCTTTAGATAAAGACTCTGTTTGGCTCCTGTCTTGCAGAGGTGCCTTAGAAATGTGAGAAAAAAGGAAAAATTGATTCAAGTTGTTACTTAAATTTTTCAGTCATCCTTCTTCAGATGAAGTAACATTTCCACCCTTCTCAGTTCCCTTTTCCAACAAACAGTTTACACAGCTAGGAGACAGTAATCAAAGATTTAATAAACAGTGGAAAGGAAGCTCAAAAAAAGAAGGAAAAAGCCTCTAAAACTCAAGGATAGTCCTCCCAGTCAGCACCAACATTGACCATCTGTCTGATCGGGTACCCTGTACCTCCCACCCAGCTAAACCTTTCTTTGTCCTTGAGACTTTATATTCCCTTTCTGCATAAGTTAGTCTCAGGCAGTTGGATTCTGGGTGTAATCTTGGCAGTGGGAATCCCTTCCTCCTTTCTGCTGGATTCCTTCTTGCCCGGGGAAACAGATATCTCTTTCCTAACTTTTTGCACAACATGCTGTCAGGAATTCATTTAACCAGTGTCTGTCAATCTCCTAGGCAAAGATTATTACTCAAGGGATATGTCTAGTTCCCAAAGCAGTAGGATTCTGGTGGCCATTGCTGTATCTATCTGCAGTAAATCTTTTTGTCGTGATTCAGAAGTTCAAGATGTTATCACTTCAAAATGTTGTACCTTTGGGCCTGCACCTGGCTTTCACGATAAAGCTGGAGCCAAACCTGTCAATGCATTCCTATTACAGGGCATTTCAGGTGTTTCTTATTTTATTTATTTTTTTGTGTGTGTGGCTTACATTATCAGTCCTGCGTTTTCCCCTTTGGATTCTCCACTGCACCAAGGGTATCCACAAAATGACTAGCTCCAGGGCATTGCTTAATGCATACTCCAAGACATTCACATTTGTCCATATATGGATGATTGTTTTATCTTTGCAGACAGTTTTTCCAGCTGTCAAGAGTCTCTTCCAACTGTTTAGGAACTTCTGCTTGGTCTGTGCTTTCAAAGCAGTTTGCAGAAGACTTCTCCTATCCTGTCTGACAGGATGGTTTTCCTGGGATGTTTGTTGAACTTGGTCTTGGGAAGAGCCTTTCTTTCTCTAGACAGAGAAGTGGTCCATCAGTTTTTCCTGATTGTGTCGGTGCTAAACCAGATATCAGCAAGGGAATTTCTCAACATTCCAGGGTATACGACATCGATGATTATCATGCTGCCCTTTGCCAGACTATACCTTAAGAAAATGCAGTGGTATCTCACATCAGTCTGTACACTGCATTTGCACCCTTTGACTTTTCAGATTCCACTTCTGAGATTTGTAAAAAGAGAGAGAGATTGCATTAAGATACACAAAATAACATGCAAATCAGATCTATCTTTCTCCCTCCCAAACCCCCCCCCCCCCCAGTCGGTCAGCGCAGATGTTTCAGTTCTGGAGGGGGGATGGTTTCAAAAAGAGTGAAAGTGCAAGATATAAGGGAATCGGTGAAGGCCTTGAATCATTTCAGTACAAAGCACCTTTGTAAGTATACACAGACACCATAATATTGGAGTATAGATAAGGTGTTATCAACTCCCTACCCTCTTTGCAGACTGGCTGTGATAGTCTAGGAGGTATTAGTTTAGCTCAGTGCAGGGTTGCCAGATTTCTTAAACGGACAGGGACCATGCTAAGTGAAGACAAAAAAAGGGGGGTGGAGATCATGCAGAACTGCCTGTGTGCTGTTCCACATTAAACAGAAGTAGCTCCGCTTTGTGTTTTTGATTGGCTCATATGCCAGTATACAAGCCAATCAAAAATCGCACAGTGGAGCCTCTTCTGTTCAATGCAGAACAAAAGTGTCTCCACATTGCTTCTCTCTCTTCATTTTGTGATCTTCTTTAGCTGGACTAGAGTATATATAGTCCGAGAGGAGAGGGGGGGGGGGGGTTAGGTGAATTGGAAGAATAACAATCTAGGGATGTGATGGAAAATTCTTTAGCAGTCATAAGATGTGAATGAGTATATATTGTTAGTTTTTGTGAAGACAGTTGGTTTATTTAACCCTCTCCAGAAGTTTCTGGGGGTTGAGAAATTGAGGTTTGTTTGCTGCATAAGTATGTGGCTTTAGTACAGTAGATGGCCTTTTTTGCTAGGTTGGGCAGTGGTTTGCATTGTAATGTTCTCCTTGACATTACAGTTGCTACAGAAAATTGACCAGTTCATAATTTGTAATATTTTTTTTATTCTTTGTAAATGCCTGTATCAAGAGTTCACTTTTAAGAAATACGAGTTAGTCTACCTTTAGTGACGAAAAAAGTTTTACTTTTAACTTAGGATTTCTCTGATTTATAAAATTTTATGTTTCCGAATTGCTCCCCCTTTCTTTCTTTCTATTCCTCATTTTACCCTGTGAACACGTCTTGTCAACTTTCATGGCTACTGTTTCAATGAGTTCTTTGGCAGTGCAGTTTTTGATGTGGCTTTTTTCCGCAAGGTCTCTAAACAAGGTCCTGAGTTTCATATATAAAAGATATGTCAACCTGTGTGTTTATACAAAAACAAAACAGCTGTATGTTTACCATTTTAAAGTCACATACCTCCTACACCAACCTTGTATCTTTGTCAGAGCTTTACCAGTCTGCTGTTGCTCTTGTCAGATAAGCACTGTTTGATGATACGAACGTTTCCATTTGAGTATTGTTGTGAATATGGTTAGTATGCATCGTGTCTGTGACAGTGTTTGACTGGATTGAAATAATCAGTTTGACAGCATGTTCTTTTGCGTTGGCCAGCTGTACTCAACATGTTAAATGTGTGGAATGTCTGTAACCATGTATGTTCTTCATGTGGGTCACTGTTGCTGTCACAGTTAGAGGAAACTTCACCTCATCCTGAGGTCCAAAGTCCTATTCAACTTCCAGAGTTTAGCACCATTCTCCCATGGCCAGGCTGATGTCACCTTACCTTGGACATTCTTATGCAAGTGATGTACAGGTAGCATCCTGGCATATTTAGCTCTTTCTGTCCATGCTCACGAATGCTAGCAGAAAATGTTTTCATAAGTTTTTAAGTCCAAGCCCACAAGAAAAGAGCAGGCAGATAAATGCACACTTTAATATCCTTCCTTCTAATCCTTTCTGTAGTTTGCATTGTGGTTCATTAGGACTTGGCTTGAATTTTGGATGACAAGTAGTGAAAACCTAACAATGAGGTGTAGGGCATGTCCCCTCGTGAGAAAGTCAGTAGGTGTGCTCGCTGACGTGAAATACCATATAATCGTTCAGGCTTAGTTCCTTGGCAGAATTTTGCAGTTCTAAAACCTAGATGTCACAGGCCTAGGTCTCCAATAAATCTAAGCTCCTACCTTATGGTGGCTCATCATTCCTTACCACTGACCCTATCCTGCCTCCCTGCCAGGATTGGGCTAAACTTCTTTCATTTCTTACAGAATCTGCATTCTTAATTTAGCCAGCCATCTGATTGGAGTCCAGACCTCCAAAATTAAAAAGGAAGTCTTCTGTATGAGAGACGCTTGCTCTTCAAAAGCTCCAAAGCTAGAGGAGTTAGGAGGATATGAAGTATAAGTCCTAGATGTTCTCACCCTTGAAATGTGTGCCAGTGAAGACACACTAACAAATGACTGAACCCCAGAAGACCTGTCATTGAGAGATACCCTCTTCCTGATGAGGGAACATGTCCAAGGCAAACCATTGAGGCCTCAGCCGCCCACAAAAGAGCAGTGGAACTTCTGGGACTGGACTGGATTGAATAGGCACCTAATCTTCCAGTTAAGGAAGCCCTCCTAGTTGTCTGCTACCTTCCTGGAGCTAGATCCCCAACTACTTATCTGCAAGAGGTCTAGCTTTTTTATGCGGTTCAGAATCCTCACAAGTTTCTCATCAAGTACACTATTGCAGACTTAAGTTCAGTGTCACTAGAATCTGCAAAGGAAGTAAGACTGGCTTCTAGTTTGAAACAGTTTTCCCAGTTACAGGAAAAATATGTTACTGAATAGATTTGCAGAAAAAAATATATGTGCTTTTGCAGCCCTAGCATCCAGGGTATTGAACTGCCAGAGCCATATTTTGAAATAGCAGGAATGTGTGCTAATGGAACTTTTTCAGCACTGTGGGAGAGTGCAGGGTGAGATCCAGAAAGCTTCCATGGTCACTCATATGTAAATTTCTTTGACTGAGGAAGCATGTAAAGGCAGTTTACAAAGGAATGATGGGAAGTGTAAGGTAAGGTTTAGAATTTGTACTTGGAAGTTTTTGTGCAGGTGCTTTAATATCTCCAGCAGACTTCAGTGACTTTTTCTTCAGGTAGTTATTAAATGCCAAGTTGTAATGGGGAAGAGAGAGAGAGAGGTAATTGGGAACACATTCTTTTTGGAGTGTAAAGAGTTGGAAGATTTTAAAAATTCCCTAGAGAATGTTTTGTCAGAAATGTTGAAGGAGCAACAAAGGAAATATTATTTTGATTTTGAGCTGCCTAGACATAAGGCCTTGCTAAGTTAAATGCTGTTAGCTGCCAAAAAAGCAATTACTGGAAAATGAAAATCAAACTATAAACCAACTGTAATTGAAGTATTGAATTTTAAAGAAGATAAAAGAACCAGAGGTGGAATCTTTAGAAAGCGTAAGGAGCAAATTACATAGAAACAGCTTCTCTAGTATTTACTGGTATGTGCATTAGTATGGGTTTAGATCTGGTTGTGGAGTAAAAGTACACCATTAGTCAGCCTGCTGTACAGGGTTATTCTGAAAGTAGATAAGCTGCTGATAGACTTTTTTATTGACTTGCCAAAAGCATTTGATATTATGAGCCTTAAAATTTTACTTGAAAGACTATTTGACATTGTCCTTGACAGCTTGAATGATAGATGTCTGCACCATTCAGTAGCATCACCTACAAAATCGTGCTGGGACTGTCTTAAGTGTCATTCCTACAACTGTTGATGTTCTGTGTTTTTCTTGAAGACCTTTTCAGTGCTGATGGTCTGTAAGGGCTTTTCTGGATGGTGATGATGCTTCCCATGTCAGCCATGGTGATTCTGTATCGCTGTTCCAAAAAGTCAGGTTTAACTAATCTTATATGCTACTTCAGACAGTGGAATTCAGTTTAACCTGTCAAAGTGAAAACTGCACTGGTAGGAAACCATCTTGCTGTTAATGTTTCATGTTTTCAGATACAAACCACAGACATATATAGTGCTCTTGGTAGATTTACAGTTACCACCTTTCCAAAGAAGCATAGTTGCCGTGTTCTCCAAAACTGGGATACACAGTAATGGTTAACTAACTAATCCTGTCACAGCTTACTGTTGTTTGTACAGAGCAGTATTAATTTACTTGCTTGTTTTGCTGTAGCTCTGCTCATGAGTGACCAAGGTACTAATAATTTTGTGTGTATTTTTTTTTTTTTGTGGGTGGTTGATCTCTGTTGAAGAATGAGCGAGACAGGCTTTACACTGCTGGTCCATAATCTGTCTTTGCTTTAGATTTGACAGCATTGGAGTGAGAAAAAGAGTGTAGGAAAATCCCATGCATTTGGGGATGGTAGGCCTTCTCCCCTTGGAAAAAATGCTCATTTTTGGTGGTCACATTTCATTGTACTGTAACAAACTTGAGTACTTCTTCCAGATTATTTTGATCTTGAGTTTATGCCATATGAATGTTCTTTGCTGTGAACTGAGCTCAGTTGTTTCTAGGAGATGTAGTGGCTCTATAAGGTCTGTAGGTTACTGAACAGAGACTTGTACCCCAAACTGGCAATGCTTATTGGTTTATACTTTCCAGCTTAGTACCCCTTGGAGGCCTTAAAATTGCAAGCAGTGGATAAGGCTACAAGGTACCTTCAAGGAATAATCACCTTGTACATTCTTAATGTCCTTGTGTTACTATGGGTCTATATTACATGATCGAAGTTTCAAAACTTCGAATCTGATATGGTCGACACCATATGATTGAAGTCTTTAAACTTCAAAAATGTAATAAAACACAACCTACAAAAACAAACCATTTAAATGCTCTAAGCAAGGGGGCAAGCCCCCCTGCACCCCCACACCCCGCTACTTAAATATACCAACTCCAAGATCGCACTACAGTGCAGAAAAGGGAAATATTCCCTTTCTGCTCTGTATGGAGATCTCCATTAAAAGATTTGATATTTCAAAACTTCGATCATATGGTGTCGACCATATCAGATTCGAAGTTTTGAAACTTATATCTTCTGATATAGACCAGTTACTATATAAATATGGCCTGGTTTACACTAGCAGTCGTACATTTAAGCCATTTCATTATGAGTCTGCACCTTTAATCTTAAATTCCAATTTAATATATATATTTTACTGCTGACATCCATTGTTGCTTTCATTTTCTAATACCTGCCTTATGTTATCCATTATTAGCATTGGAGTTGGAACATACCCTGCAAAGCAGTTCATAGGCTCATAGGTAAAGTACTAGGTAGTCAGCCAACAGACCATTACAAACCTAGGCAGTAAACCACATTCAGAAGTTCCTTCCTGTCTCAAGGAGGGCAATACAAGATTGTCTGGGGCAAAATTGGAGGCTGCCCTTTGAATTATCTGTGTTTATCTTGAAGGTGGCAAAGGTACTATTGTACTCATCATGTAGGGTTGGGTGATGAATCCAGGCACCTGGTGTGGGAATAGAACCACAGCCTCCTGATCCTTCTAGCACCAGAGGCATATGTGCTACCTTTTCTGAGCCACTGACAGTGACTTAAACATCAGGAAATATACATAAACAGAGAGCTGATGCTGAATAGAATGCCAGTCTGTTACATGATGCACATCCACACACATGCATATTCATTAGACACACACATGCACACATCTACAGGCAGTAGAGAGGTTTGCAAGTTCTCATATCAGCATGTCTTTAGGATGTGGAAGTAAACTAGAGGCTCTAGAGAAAACCAGTGCAGACATGTGGTGCCGACTTGTACTGCTGACCTGTTAACTCTGATAAATCTTTCTAGTGTCCTACTATTTGCTGAACTGGAATTCCCTAGAGGCCTTTAGAGTATGAGGAGAATATTTTGTTTCACAAACTTACTGATGCTGGTTGATTAGATTCCCCATTGCTGCAGTCTGCAGTCCTTACTATTGTAGTATAGTCCGTCCCGCCGCGAATACCAGAGAGAGGGCTGGCGTCGGTCAGGGCGATTAGACTGCGGCGTCAGCCGCCAGGGAGTACTGCGCATGACCAACGCCATATCCTCAGTCTTTTTGCAGGTTGGCGTTCTGAAATATTTAACATTTTGGTTTTCTTGCCTCAGTATTTAACGGATGTCAAAAAAGTGAATAACTGTATTTCTTGTGAAACAGATACCTCATAGGGATTACCATACCTTGTGTATACCTTGTTTTAAAATGCAGCGCAAGGACAAACCTAGGGTTGATGAACCGGCAGTCCCGGACGTCGGTTCTTTAGAAACTCCAGTGGAGCCAGAGGTTTTGCCAGGAGTTTCCATGGAGTCTCAGGCAGAAACTTTACTGTTACAGGATGTGCCTTCTCAGGAGGTGTAGGCCAGGAGGAGCTTCTCAGGTAACTGTTCTTCCCTCTCTTCCTGTTGCCAAAACTTCTTTGAGAGGTAGGCCTAGTTCAGCTTCAGTGGGGGCTTCTCCTAGCATTCGGGTTCTGTACCTAAGAAACATATGCTTAAAATGGCAGAAGATTTGATTACTATGATTAGAGGTTCTATGCCCCGCCTGATAAGAGAGGCCTAGGGTGAACCGAGTTTGATAGTTTTGAACAGTGTTCAGAGGCTTCAGAGTCTTCATGGAAGACTTGCAGGAGTATCCTACTTATTCTGATTCTGATGTGGATGATTCCACTCCTACAGCTTCTCCTCCTGAGGATTTCTCATTTCAGAGACTCTGCATTCCATGAGGGAGCACTTTAAATGGGAAGGCCAGGATTACTCTGATTCAGGAAAAATTCTTGTTTTACCCCAGCATAGGCCCTTAGCTATTCCTCCTGTGTTGAATGTGGTGGAAGATGTTTTGCAGAGGCTTCCCTGAACCCTGACTCTTTGCCTCCTGCTCCTGTTAAGCCTGATAGGTATTATAGGGTGCCCGAAGCTCATAAGTATTTGTTTAAGAGTCCTAGGGCGGACCCAGAAACTATTTCTCAGGGCCTAAAGGTGTTAAGGCTTCTGTGGTTAAAAATCCTGTTCCCACTGATAAAGAGGCAAGGGCTTTGGATAGGTGGGGAAAGAAAGTGTATACTTCTTCCACTCTAGCCATGAGGCGTTGAATTGTCAGTTTCACATGCTAAAATATCAGAATTATCTCCTTTCACAATTAAAATCTAAGGTGGATGCTTTGGCGGAAGGTATTGAGTGTAAAGAGTTGCTGGATTTGGTTCATGTGTCTGAACAAGTGGGTAAGCATTCTTTGCAATGTGGTTTTGATGCTGTACAGGCCTCCTCGAGGGTGGCTGCTACTAGTTCTGTTCTTCAGGCATGCCTGGTTGAAGGATCAGAATTTAGCTGAGCATGTTAAGACAAGGATTTTGGATGCTCCTTTACAGTCTGATGTGTTGTTTGGATCGCCTGTGGAAGCAGTTTTAAAGAAAATGGAGGACAAAGCTAAGTCTATGCAAACTGTTAAACATTTTTGCAGTGCACCCCACGAAGTTTAGTAGAAATTGGCCTGCTAAGGGGTGGACATATCCTGCTTATGATTCCCAGTCTAGGGGGGTCTGGAAGGGTAGGGGCAGGGGGGCTCAAGGTTCTTTTAGGCCTAGAACAGGAGTTCACCTGCTCAGACTTCTGGTGAGGTCAGTCCCAGACCCAATGACCTGTCTTTTCAGCTGCCAGTAGATTCGTTTGGCAGCTCCTTTGGGAGGAAGACTGTCTCTTTTCAAAGAAAATTGGGATTTAATTACTCAAGACAAATAGGTGTTGGATATCATTCACCACGGTTACAGATTTTATTTCCATACAATGCCCCTTTCAAAGGCATGCCAGACGTTCCTCCTCCACAAAGAAAGAGGCTCACAAGCAAGTTTCTCAGTTACTCCAGATGGGGGCCATTCAGCCAGTCCCTGTATCAGAAAGGGCCTAGGATTTTATTCTCGCCTGTTCCTAGTACCAAAGAAGGGGAACACGTGGAGACCAATTTTGGATTTATCTCTCCTCAACACTTTTCTGGACATTCCCAAGTTCAAGATGTTGGCGTTACAACAGCTTTTACCTCTGCTGGGCAAAGATCACTGGATGGTAACTTTAGATCTCAAGGAAGCTTACCTTCATGTGCCTATAAGGCTAAGTTGCAGGAAGTATCTGCGGTTGAGCTGGAAATTCTCTTTATCAGTTCTCTGCATTGCCCTTTGGCTTATCTACTGAGTATTCACAAAGGTTCTGGCTCCAGTGATAGCTTACTTCAGGCTTCAAGGAATTCAAATCTATCCTTACTTGGACGACTGCCTGATTCTGGCTCAAGAAAAGGAAGACCTTCTACAGCATCTGGAATATGTTATAGCAGTGCTAAGATGCCTAGGGTATTCTGTGAACGAAATAAAGTCCAGTCTAGTACCCTCTCAAGACATGTGCTTTCTGGGTGTGAGACTGAATACAGCAGCCCAGATGGCCTTTTAACCCCGGACAAACAAAAGAGTCTGTCACTTTACTTCCATCAACTATCTCATCAGTCCGTGCTGACTGCAAGGACAGTCCTTCAAGCATTAGGGTTCATGGCATCTTGTATTCTGGTGCTTCCCAATGCCAAACTGCATATGAGGAAGCTACAATGGTATCTCAAAAATGTATGGACACAGCACTGCCAGGATTTGGACACTGTCATTCAAATAATACCTTGCCTTCAAAATGATTTTTTGTGGTGGGCTCAGGAATGTCACCTAAACAAGGGACTCTCTGTCAGATTCTAACGACAGATGCCTCGGACATTGCATGGGGAGCTCATCTAAATGGAAAGTGGATACAAGACAAGTGGCCTGCCAGACTACAGCATCTACATATCAACATGAAGGAGATGTTAGCAGTCCAGTTTGCATTAATGGCTTTCAAGAGTTACTTCTTCCAGGGCAGGTGTTGATTCTAACAGACAACACAACTGTCATGTGGTACATTAACAAGTGGGGGGAACACATTCTTATCCTCTATGCAGGCAAGCAATGATTTTATGGGAGACTTAAGCTTGCAACTAACTCTTCAGGCAAGGTTTCTGCCGGGAGCACAGAACTCCTTAGCAGATGTGTTAAGCAGACAAATCATGGATCCCCCAAAGTGGAAACTGGATCTTCATGTATTTCAAAATTGACAGTGTCATGGGGAACTCCAGACATAGATCTGTTCGCTTCTCCACTAAACCACCAGCTGCCACAGTATTGCACAAAGGGTTTCATCACACAGCTTGGAAAGTGGATGCTCTGTCTTTCAGTTGGAAAAACCTTCATGTGTATGCCTTTCCTCCTCTGCCTCTTCTTCCAAAGGTACTATTAAAGGTCAGACAAGACAGGCCAAGGATGATTTTGATAGCTCCAGATTGGCCTCGGCAACACTGGTACCCACTACTGAGTCTGGTAAGGAAGCCTCCATGGCCTTTACCTCTGATTCCTCATCTGTTATCTCAGAAGGATGGTCATCTGCTCAATGTCAAGCTTCACTCTCTTCATCTAACAGCCTGGCATATTCTGTGTTGAGTCTCAACTTCCTCAACAAGTTTTAAATGTGATTATGGAAGCTAGAAGACCTAGTACAAGGAAAGTGGAAAATGGAAGAGATTTTTATTTTGGAGTACAGCAAAGAATTTGCAGGTTTCTGAGCCTAATTTGAGTGTGGCTCTTCAATATCTTACTGAGTTATTGGACAAAGGTTTGTCCTTCTCTTCCATTAAGATTCATGCTGCAGCAATTTCAGCTCACTATGATTGTGACCCACCATTGTTTTCGCATCCTTTGTTCAAGCAGTTTCTTAGAGGGGCAAAGAATATAAGACCCCAATGAGAGGTCCTACTCCTGCTTGGGATCTCAATTTTGTGTTGGAAAACTTACTCTACAACCTTTTGAACGCTACTTCTGAATTGAAATACTTGTCATGGAAGACTGCTTTTCTGTTGGCTATTACTTCTGCAAGAAGGGTGTCTGAGTTGCAGGCCCTTATGGCAGTAGAGCCATTTTGATTTTCCATAAGGATAGGGTATCATTACGTACTAATCCTTCCTTTATGCCTAAGGTGGTTTCTAGTGTGGCTTTAAACCAAACTATTCATTTGCCTACTTTTATGCAGACCCCCAAAATAAAGGGGAAAAGATTTTGCACACTTTAGATGTACACAGGCAATTCGTTATTATTTAAGCAGGACTAAGGATTTCAGGCAGTCTCAGCAGTTGTTTGTTTCTTTTGCTTTGAGTTCACAGGGCAAGCCTGTGTCAAAACAAACTATTTCTAGGTGGATTGGCTTTGCATTGCATTTTGTTATTCCCATCATGGCAAGGAGAACCAAGCTGGGATTAGGCTTCATTCCACTAAGGCTACTGACACTACAACTACATTTCTAAGAAGAGTGGCAAATAAGGATATTTTCTACTTGGAGTTCAGTGCATACTTTCTCTAAGCATTATCACCTTCCTATCTACTCTAAGTCTAGGGCTGGTTTTGCCACAGCTGTTTTGCAAGGCATGTTGTCAGCTCCTGCTTCTTTATGATTTGCCAGCCTCCCTTACCTCTGCTTTGGGATTCGGACTGCAGCAATGGGGAGCGAAGAACATAGTACAGTTTTGTACCTACCATAAATGTAGATGTTCGAGGATCCCCGGCCGACCTCCCTCCTTCCCCTCTGTGTTTAGGGGGTTGTGTAGGTGAGGTTACATGCTTATATTTTTGTATATATTCTTGTATATATTGTACATATTTTTGGTGCAGGTATTTTGGGCCTTGTCTTTTTAGGGTCTTCTGACATCTGGGGCAAGAAAAGACTGAGGATATCCTGACCGGTCAGCAGCCTCTCTGGTATTCGGGCCGACTGGACGCGGACTATACCCAATAGTAAGGACTGCAGCAATGGGGATCCTCGAACATCTACATTTATGGTAGGTACAAAACTGTACTTTTTTTGGTCATGGGTTACATGTATGTGCTGTTAAAACTAGATGTTAGTTGATGAACATCTGCCTGTCCCAAAAAGTGTGTACAAAATGATGTTACCACTTGGCTTTTGCTGCCTTGCTACATCTTTTTTTTAAACTAAAGATGCTATATTGCTTAAAATGTTCCTTGCTTTTATTTACTTTAATTTACTCTGTAACTTCAACTATTCACAAAGTGTGCATCAGCAACATGAAAAGGAATTCTCAGTCTGTCTCCCAACAATGTTTTCACTACTGTACTCAGTGTTATTACAATCTCTTTGTACCTTAGGTGTATGCTCCAGCTCACCTGATACACTGTGTGAGTTTTTTTTTTTTTAAACCCTTAAGTGTGTGTACTTAGCTCGGATTGTTTTGACTGTATATATAGTGAGTTGTACTGTTTCACAGTTATATAATTTATGCAAAACTTCATACATAACCACGTGTTCTTACTCTCTTGGTGCTTTATGTGTCTGTACTTGTAAAAGTTTGGCACCTTTACCTCAGTGCACCCTTGTTTCCCTGTAAAACTGGCTGTGCCAACGGGACTTACCCAGTTAACAAAGCATAAATAAGTAATTATAATAAATCAGCAGGGGCTTTGTACTCCTGAATAACTTTATCAGCAATTGTATAGAACATATGTCTGACCTTTACAGAGATTAACTATGCAGAAGGGCCACCTGTAGAGAAGACCATGGTCACTCTGATGAGGGCTGCACTGTGGTGGAAAATAAGGAGAAATCTTCTTCTTTCGGCTGCTCCTGTTAGGGGTCGCCACAGCAGATCAACTGATGTTCTTCGTGTTTCACTGTTGCAGTCATTACATTTGGGTAATCTGCTGGCACGTTGCCCTCAGTCGGCCTGAATTCCAAAGTCTTGGGTCCTGCGTCGGTTGCTGTCTCGTCTTCCATGACGTCAGGTCATCAGGGGTATAAAACAAGAAGCAGACGCCATTTTCTTTAGTCTTTCTTGCCGTGCGGTGCCCGAAGCAGAAGCATTTCGCAAGTGCCGGTCAGCCAACTCCTAAAATTTTCCAGTTCAAGTTTCAGAACGGAAGTCTTCACTAAAGCTAAGTACCCCGTTGGGGAAACTTTTTTCTTGCTTCATACCGATGTCAGAAAAAGTTAATAATTGTGTTATGTGTGAGAAGCAAACACCTCATAAGGATTTCAATTTATACTGTATTCCTCGCCTAGGCCCTGATCACAACGTGCCTGGCTATCGGTTTTGTGCTAGATTTAACCAACGCACTATTAAGCGTCGGTATATTTTTGCCTCAAAATATTTTGGAAACAGATTTAACTACCCAGAAATGTCGTCTGCTAGCAATCTGACTAGAGGAGTACATGAAAAATGCAAAGAAAAGGATAGAGACAGACAGTCGAGGTCCAAAACTGATGACGAAGCTTCTCCTAAGCCAGTCACCGGTTGGCCGGTACTCAGTGAGGAGCTTTCGCAGCTCCTGATACCCCCTACTTTAGAGTCGCAGGCCCCTACCGAGACCCATGTGGAGTCCGGCTTGCCGCGAGATGCTCAAAGTATTGGACCCATGGGCATATCTCCCTCGGATGGGTCTGGAGCCGCTGAGCAGGCACTGGCTTCTGAGGGTGTATTCAGGCCTCAACATTTTTATATAAAACCGATGACAGCTGCAAAACCAAAGACAAAGGCAACTTCTAAAGCTAAAAAAACAGACTCATGAGCCATGTGCACAGGCCACTATACCTAAAACACAGATGATCAAAATTGCTGAAGACCTTATTACCTTGATAAGAGGCCTAGGCAAGACACTGATTATAAATCTTCAGATCAGGTTTCTATTTCTTCTGATTCCTCTTCTGATCAGGAATTATCTATATCTCCCTTTGAGGATTCTGATGCAGAGGAGTATATCCCATCTGCATCACCTCCTGAGGATTATTCATTTGGATGCATACTTTGAGGGAGCATTTTCACTGGGAGAGTCAAGATTTCTCAGAATCAAAAAAGAGGCTTGGGGATTTCCTCCTTCTCTCTCAGCACAGGCCTTTAGCCATACCCCCTGTTTTAGACATTGTGGATGATGTGTTTTCGGAGTCAAGCTTGACCCCTGACTCCTTACTTCCGGCTCCCAACAAGCCTGACAGATATTACAGGGTCCCTGACTTACACAATTTTTTATTTAGAAACCCTGCTGCTGATCCTGAAACTATTTCACAGGATCCAAAGGGAGTTAAGGCCTCAACAGCAAAAAATCCTACCCCCTCTGACAGAGATTCAAGGGCACTGGATAGATGGGGAAAGAAGGTTTATACATCTGCAACCTTGGCAATTAGGGCCTTAAACTGCCAATTTCATATGCTCAAGTATCAACAACATGTTATGGGATTGCTGAAACAGAAAATGATGTTGATTTCTGAATGTGCAGAAAATAAAGAATTGCAGGAATTATTGCATGCAGCTGAACAAGTTGGAAAGCATATTTTGCAATGTGGTTTTGATTCCTTAGAGGCCTCCTGCAGGGCCACAGTTACTGGATCTGTGATTAGGAGGCATGCCTGGCTAAATTAGCAAAATTTGCCTGATCATGTTAAAGCTAAATTACTGGATGCACCTTTACAGCAGAATGCACCTTTACAGCATGATACTCTGTTTGGTATTAAGGCAGAAGAGGTTTTAAAGAAAATGGAAGACAAAGCTAAGTCTATGCAAACTGTAACAGACTTCTTACAAGTGCAGCCACTGGCCTACAAAAAATTGGCCCTTTCCTGTGTCCGACAGAGCTCAAAGGGGCAAATCCAGAAGCCCCAAGGGTTTCCAGATACCAGGCACAAGATTCTTACAGGTAAAAGCAATGGGATGCTTCTACCTCCAAATCTGGAGGAGATAAAGCGCAACCTTACAGAAAACAGTCCCAATGACTTCCCTCTGCCTTCACCAAGCACTTACCTTTCTGGCAGCACCTTTAGGGGGAAAATTAGCACTTTTTGCTCAAAATTGGCAGTTAATAACCAAGGACAAGTGGGTGCTAAACATAGTATCACAGGGATACAGATTCCATTTCCATACTCTGCCAATGGCAAACGGTTGGCCGAAACTGCCAAATAATCAATGAGCCGAGGCAGAGAAACAGGTTATGTCTCTCATGGATATGGGGGCTATTCAACCAGTACCAGAACAGGAAAAAGGACAATGTTTTGACTCGACTGTTCTTGGTACCCAGAAAGGACAATGCCTGGCGGCCAGTACTGGAGTTATCAATTTTGAACACATACCTGGACATTCCAAAATTCAAAAGGCTGACTTTGCAGCAGTTTCTGCCCATGCTGGGCGAGAATGCTTGGCTGGTGACATTAGACCTAAAAGAGGCATACCTGCATGTCCCAATAAGGGTATTGTGCAGAAGATGCCTCCGTTTCAAGGCTGGCTTAATGCATTACCAAATCTCTGCACTGCCCTGCCTGACACCAGTAATTGCTTTTTGCAAACAAAGAAGTATACAAATATATCCTTACTTGGATGACTGTCTCATTCAAGCAGAGAACAAGGACATTCTTCTTCAACACCTGGCGTTTGTGAAAAGGCTTCTAACATGTCTAGGGTACACAATAAACGAAAAGAAATCACAACTGGTACCTTCTCAAAAGATAACATTCCTGGGTGCAAGCTTGAATACAAGTGCCCAGATGGCTTTCCTCACGCCAGACAAACAAAGGCAACTGACTACTTACTTCAAACTGATGGCAACAAAAACCCAGCTTATCTGCAAGACAAACCCTGCAGGCTTTGGGCTTCATGGCATTCTGCATCCTACTGATTCCATATGCAAGACTGCATATGAGGAAACTTCAGTGGTACCTAAAAAGTTTATGGAGTCAACATTGTCACAGTCTGGAAACAATTATTCCTCTCATTCCCTGCCTACAACAGGAGTTTCTATGGTGGACAAAGGCATGTCATCAAAACATGGGACAACCCCTCACTCTAGCCCCTGCCAGCCAAACCTTAACAACAGACGCATCAGATTATGCATGGGGGGCCCACCTGGCGGGAAGATGCATTCAGGGCATATGGACCCCAAACCAAATGCATCTGCATGTCAACCAAAAAGAGATGCTAGCTGTTCAAAATGCCCTGACAGCCTTCAAGGATTTACTTCATCCAGGGCAACTACTGATAAAGACCGACAACACCACGGTCGTGTAGTATATAAATAAGCAGGGGGGCATGCACTCATACCTCCTTTGCAGATTAGCCATGGCACTGTGGGACACAGCTTTGACTTACCAAATACATCTTCAAGCTCAATTCCTGCCAGGAAAACAAAATACTCTGGCAGACGATTTAAGCAGACGATTTAAGCAGAAACCTTATGGACCCTCACGAGTGGAAACTAGATCCACAAGTCTTCAGCATAACAAAAAAATGGGGGCGCCCGGACATAGATCTATTTGCCTCTCCTCAAAATTATTAATTGAAAAGATTCTGCACAAGGACTTATCACAGACAAACATGGAAAGTGGACGCCCTATCCTTCAGTTGGAAAAACCTGTCAGTTTACATCTTTCCTCCTCTGCCTCTTCTTCCCAGGGTCCTCCTACTAAAAGTCAGACAAGAGAAACCAAAGATGAAACTAATTGCCCTGGACTGGCCCCGCCAATACTGGTACCCAATCCTAAGGAACTTGTCTCAATTACCCAGCTTGGACCTTACCTCAAAGATCTCAGCTACTGTCCCAGCAAAACAGTCACATCTTGCACAATCAACTCCAAACACTGAACCTGGCAGCATGGCTGATCATGTAGTTATGCAAACAACACCTCTCAGTAAAGCTGTGATGGATGTCATTTTGGAAGCCAGAAGGCCTAGTACTAGAAAATCTTATGCTGATAAATGGAAGAGATTATGTGCTTGGAATCAAGCACAATGAACTGATACAGCAGAACTAAATATTCCTCAGATATTGCAATACTTGACTGAGATGCTTGACAAAGGCCTATCTTTCTCATCAATAAAAATCCACGCCTCTGCCATTTCGGCTCATTACAATACAGAGCCACCAATCTTTTCTCATCCTTTACTAAAGCAGTATCTTAGAGGAGCCAAAAATTTAAGGCCTCCCAGAAGATCGCCAATACCTGCATGGGACCTCAATTATGTGTTGGAAAAGCTCACCCTACCTCCATTTGAACCAGCTGCTACTGCGGATATAAAGTTGTTATCATGGAAAACAGCTCTGCTCCTAGCAATTACTTCAGCAAGAAGAGTCTCAGAGATACAGGCCCTCATGGCTGTGGAGCCTTTTTATCATATTTTACCCAGACAGGGTGTCTCTGAGGACCAATCCTTTATTTATGCATAAGGCAGGGGTTTCCAGTGTGGCTCTTAACCAAACTATTCATCTGCCAACCTTTTTTTCCAAAACCATAGAACAAGGGGGAGAGAATTCTGCATTCCTTGGACGTACACAGCTAAGATTCTACTTGAGCAGGACTAAAGCTCTAAGAAAAACTGAGCAATTACTAGTGACATATGCTGCAGGATCAGAAGGAAAGGCTATTTCAAAGCAGACTATTTCAAAGTGGATAAGCCACTGCATTTGTTTCTGCTACTTACACCATGGCAAACCTGTGCCCAAGGGCATTAGGTCTCATTCCACCAGAGCTGCAGCTACTTCATCCTTTCTCAGAAGAGTACCAACCAAAGACATTCTAGAGGCTGCTACTTGGAGTTCTTTTCACACCTTTACAAAGCATCATCATTTGCCTCTCTACTCTAAGTCCAGGACAGGCTTTGCCACTGCAGTTCTGCAGGGCCTCATAGCTGCACCTAATGCTGTTTAGATCCAGCCGCCCATCCATAGCTTTGGAATTCTACCCAAGTGTAATGACTGCAACAGTGAAACACGAAGAACATAGTACAGTTGTGTACACTTACCATAAATGTAGATGTTCGAGTGTATTCACTGTTGCAGTCCAGTTTACCCCCCCCCCCCCGCCATCCCATCTTTCATTCTGGAGTTTCTTTCCTTCTCTATCTTCTACAACCTATGTGGTATGTTTGCTTGTAGATGAAGGTAAAGTTTGTACTGATGCAGGTATAGTTAGTTTTATATATATATATATATATATATATATATATATATATATATATATTTTTTTTTTTTTTTTTTTGCTACCTTTTTGGGGGCACCTGACATCTGGGGCAAGAAAAACTAAAGAAAATGGCGTCGGCTGCTTGTTATATACCCCTGACGACCTAACATCCTGGAAGAGGAGACAGCAACCGACACAGGACCCAAGACTTTGGAATTCAGGCCGACTGAGGGCAGCCCGCCAGCAGATTACCCAAATATAATGACTGCAACAGTGAATACACTCGAACATCTACATTTATGGTAAGTGTACGTAACTGTACTTTTCCATTTTTTCCTGTCCTCTGCATCTTGCTCTGTCACACCAACCACCTGCATGTCCTCTCTCACCACATCCATAAACCTTATCTTAGGCCTCCTTCTTTTCCTGTTACCTGGCAGCTTCATCCTTAGCATCTTTTTACCAATATACTCTGCATCCCTCCTCAGCACATGTCCAAACCAACATAATCTTGCCTCTCTGGCTTTGTCTCCAAACCTTCCAACCTGGGCTGACCCTCTAATGTGCTTATTCCTAATCCTGTCCATCCTTGTCACACCCAATGCAAATCTTAACATCTTCAACTCTGCCACGTCATGCTCTGACTCCTGCCTTTTTGTGAATGCCACTGTCTCCAACCCATATAACATAGCTGGTCTCACTACCCTCTTGTAGACCTTCCCTTTCACTCTTACTGGTACTCGTCTGTCACAAATCACTCCTGACACTCTTCTCCACCCACTCCATCCTGCCTGTACTCTCTTCTTCACCTCTCGTCCACACTCACCATTACTCTGAACTGTTGATCCCAAGTACTTAAACTCATCCACCTTTGCCACCTGTACTCCCTGCATCCTCACCATTCTTCTATCCTCCTTCTCACTCACACACATATATTCTGTCTTAGTCCTGCTGACCTTCATTCCTCTTCTCTCTAGAGCATATCTCCACCTGTTCCCTACTCTCACTACAGATCACAATGTCATCTGCAAACATCATAGTCCACGGGGACTCCTGTCTGATCTTGTCTGTCAACCTGTCCATCACCATAAAAAAAACACATCAGCTTTCAAATGCTGAATTTTGTAAATCTCTTGGCTTTGGGTCATAGTGCCATTCTTTCTCTGCATTTGCACAGTAGAAAATAATCCCCTTTTAAATGTGATTTTTGCAAACTTTTTTGGAAAAATGACTGCAAATATGGCTACATCTTATTGGGAAATGCCCCCATTATGCAGCTTGTAATGTTTGGGTACTGTAAATAATTTGTCATGTCCTCTTCTGAACTGCTAAACCTTCAAGTGTCTGTGATTCTGTGATCTTCTAAATAGCTAAGCTAAAGCTATAGTCAGGAATAGCGCTGTATACGAAGATAGTAGTGTATTTTCCCCCTGTGTAATTTATTTACGTAGGGCACATTTTGAGTTGCTCTTTACCTTTACAAGTTTAATAATCACACAGAGTTTCTGCTTCTTTAGGGAGTTTTACTTCAGGATGTCGAATCCTATGCCACTAATAAGAGCATTGGTGTTTACAACTCCTCTATAAAACATAAAGTGTGACTCATAGCATCATGCTGCTTCATACATCCACGAAATCAACTCACTTTACTACTCAATGGAAATACATGCAGAGGTTAAGGCTAGAAGCCAGCAGAGACTTTCCCATAATGAACCTTATTGTTTTTCTACCCCTTCCTTTCTTCCTTCCTGTATTGCTTTTTTAATAAGTAACATCTAAGAGAGATAATGCTATATATTGTAGTAGCTTCAGAGCAAGACACAGTCATCATCATATCTAATTTTTATTTGTAAAATGTGTCTAATTATTTGAATTGATATATAATTTAGACATTATTACTTTTGTTTAATCTTTTTAAATCTCGCCTGTGTAAGGTGCTTTTTGACAAAGCATTATAATATTGGGCAGTTAGTGCAGAGAATTACAATTTTGATCTGCTAATGAGCTGCTTTCTGTTGTCTGTGTTCAAGTCTTTCAGATTCTGTTTGCCTACTGTGAGACTCTGAGCAAGTCACTTAAGTAGGCAGTACTTTCTGGTAATTTTAGAGTTTGGCAAGGCTTCTTAAAGGTCTCCTAGACCCTATGTCTAGTAAATACTTATAAACGTGTAAAGAAAAGTTGAGCTGAGCTGCATATTTAGACAAAATGTGATTTAAGAGCTGGAATGAAATTTCAGTCACTGAAGAAAAAATGAAATCTGACATGTCCAACACACATCAGCAAATCAGAACCAAATTCCTTCCAAAAGTACTGGACCACAAGGAGTGACACTACCAAAAGTACAAACTAGTGCTCTTTAATAGCTATAGTAAAAGCAGTGTAAAAAAAACAATTTAAGCTCTTTCGTCCCGTTCAAATCAATGGATCGTCTTCAGAACTGAAAATCATACAGTGAGGTAGTGATTTAAATATTTTTGTTAAAGATATAAACTCTGTGTGTGAAAAAACATAATTAAAATGTATTAAAAATGCAAGTATTTATATTTCCTCTCACCTCCACATTATTAACTAAAACAAATTAGATTTGTTTATTTCATGTGTATGTATAATTCAAGTAAAAGTATTCAGCCACCCCAATACCCTATAATTTACATGATCTTAACAAATGTGTTACATGATGTTAATAAAAAAGAGCACTACAGATGCGATGTTTGCTCTGAGAGTGTTGATGGAGAAGTACAGAGAAGGTCAGAAGGAGTTGCATTGTGGATTTAGAGAAAGCATATGACAGGGTGCCTAGAGAGGAGTTGTGGTATTGTATGAGGAAGTCTGGAGTGTCAGAGAAGTATTTAAGAGTGGTACAGGATATGTACGAGGGTAGTGCGACAGCGGTGAGGTCTGCGGTGGGAGTGACGGATGCGTTTAAGGTGGAGGTGGGATTACATCAAGGATCAGCAATGAGCCCTTTCTTATTTGCAATGGTGTTGGACAGGTTGACAGACGAGATCAGACAGGAGTCCCTGTGGATTATGATGTTTGCAGATGACATTGTGATCTGTAGTGAGAGTTGGGAACAGGTGGAGGAGACCATGGAGAGGTGGAGATATGCTCTAGAGAGAAGAGGAATGAAGGTCAGCAGGACTAAGACAGAATATATGTGTGTGAATGAGAGGGAGATTAGAGGAATGGTGAGGATGCAGGGAGTAGAGGTGGCGAAGGTGGATGAGTGTAAGTATTTGAGATCAACAGTTCAGAGTAATGGTGAGTGTGGAAGAGAGGTGAAGAAGAGAGTACAGGCAGGATGGAGTGGGTGGAGAAGAGTGTCAGGAGTGATTTGTGACAGCCGAGTACCAGTAAGTGAAAGGGAAGGTCTACAAGAGGGTAGTGAGACCAGCTATGTTATATGGGTTGGAGACAGTGACATTGACAAAAAGGCAGGAGTCAGAGCTTGACATGGCAGAGTTGAAGATGTTAAGATTTGCACTGGGTGTGACGAGGATGGACAGGATTAGGAATAAGTATATTAGAGGGACAGCCCAGGTTGGAAGGTTTGGAGACAAAGCCAGAGAGGCAAGATTACGTTGGTTTGGACATGTGGTGAGGAGGGATGCAGAGTATATTGGGAAAAAATGCTAAGGATGAAGCTGCCAGGTAACAGGAAAAGAGGAAGGCCTAAGATAAGGTTTATGGATGTGGTGAGAGAGGACATGCAGGTGGTTGGTGTGACAGAGCAAGATGCAGAGGACAGGAAGAAATGGAAACAGTTGATCTGCTGTGACGACCCCTAACGGGCGCAGCCGAAAGAAGAAGAAGAACAAATGTGTAGACTTTTGGGTGAACACCCACAATATGTGTTCAAGACAGGGAATAATATAAAGGGTATATTAGAAAAACATTTCAGCCCTGAATTTTGACATGAAATGTAAGATGACTGTAAAATGTGGTATGTGCAGTCAGTGTTCATTTATTCCAGAAGTTGATCAACTCTTTTTGAATAATGAATTTGTCTGTAATTTATCCGAAAGCAGGGAATTGTAGAACTGTAGGGATAGTGTATTTAGCAATTTGCGACATATGCACACGTTTTTATGTTGATAAGACAAAACAAGCTTTAAGATTTAGGATACAAGAACACATATACGATGTAAAAAAATTGCAGTGACAACAATGGGTTATACAAGCACGTGACAAAATGTGAGGATTTATTGTTTTAGAGCAAGTAGGGATGGACCCAAGGGGAGGGATGTGGGGTATTCTACTAGGACATAAGGAATTATTACAGCAAGAGAAACTTGGCTCCCACATCCCCCCAGGGTTAAATGAAAAAGTGTCCATTACACCTACTCAGCAGTTATGATCATGTAAATTATAGGGTATTGGGGTGGATGAATATTTTACTTGAATTATGCATACATAAAGCATAAATAAATATCCTTTTTGTTAATAACGTGGTAGGTTAAGGAAAATATAAATACTTGTGTTATAATGTTTTTATTGTGTTTTTTCACACTTAAATTTAGAGTGTATACGTTTAACAAGAGAGTATTTAAATCACCATGTCATTGTATTATTTTCAGTTCTGAGGAAGTCCCATTGATTTGAACAGACCGAAAGCACTTGTTTTTTTGTGCTGCTTTTATTATGTATGTGTTAAACAGTACTAGTTTCTACTTTTAGTGGTGTCACACCTTTTGTTTCTGCACTTTTGGAAGGAATTTGGTTTTGGTTTAGTAGTCATGTGAGCAGTCCTCAGTGGTTTGTTAGCACAGATCAGCACTCAAAATAAAACCGGGCATGTGTATACTTTCCTACTGCTTTGTTGTTAATATTGAAGGCAGGCTGTTCCTTCAACATATGTTTTTAGGAACTGTTCAAGACACTGCATCTGTCCACTTCCTATATCATCACTCATTTCAAGGTAGTGGTAGTAGTCTGTTCTGAAAGGGGCAACACGTACTCTAGAAAACAATGGGTGCAGTCCAGACTACCATTCTATTGCACACACACTCTCACATGCTCAAGTAAGGCACTGGGGGAGAACATTCAAACTCCATGCCAAAGATGTCCCTTTCTGGGAGTCTCATGAAGGCACTGTGTAGGTTGCAATGCTGACTGCTGTATCATGGTGACACACCCAAGACATTACATGCACTACCATTTTTTTTTTTTTTTTTTTTTTTACACTAGGCACAATTTATCCACATTCTGAGATAATCCGGAAAGTTTGATGACCGAGTTGCTTTTAGTCTAACCGTATGCACGTGGAGGCTTGTGGGATTCATACCGAGTGAACAAAATGTTGTTCATGTGTAGATTTTTAGCTGTATCTGCCATCAACAAAAGTGTCTAAATATTGGTGACTCAGTGCTTATACTATGCTTCACATATTTGCCCTGATCTAGCCTGTAAGGAGCTGTGTTGACAAATAGGTAACAGATGTAGGTGCAATTTTCCAAAGTGCGAGTGTATCATCTAAAACGAGAATTGCTGCTGGTGTTTTTTTTTGCATAATTCAGGGCAGATAGCTTGAAATAAACCTAATGTGAAGTAAGTCAACACAGTATTACAGAACATTTAGACAAGAACATTGTGCAATAAAATGTGATATAATCACCTACAAACTAAATAGATGGATTATTGATGTGATGTTGTCAATCTTATCTTTATTCTCACTGGTGGGTCGGATCCAATCCATCGGCTCTGTCTTGGCCTTTTACAAAAGCTCAAGGCCTTCAACAAATATTGTGGGCATTCTACCTTACCCATAATGCAGTTCCCTGACTCCCTCAGATCTCGTTTACAGCTCTGCGAAAGACATGGCTCTCCGGCAAGCTCTGGGCTAAGTGATATTTTCACTTTTGATTTAATCTCTTTCTAGCTTTAAAATCTTTCTTAGGTAGTTGTTTAATAGTTATTTGGTACTCTCTGGTAATTGTTAGTGTATTCCTTACCCTTTTATTCGTAGTTTTGAGCGAGAGTACTGTTCCCTTTATTCCTCCAGGGTGCTTTTTCCCTTCCCATGTCCGTTTAAGTTGGAGGACGTGTCTCCTATTTGATTGTTGTCCCCATCTATCCCTTTCATCGTCTGTTTAAGTTAGAGGATGATTTGTTCTTAATTTAAATTTTTTTTAATAAACTAGCTTACCTTTTTCCCTTTTCGTCAACTCCTTAGCATCTGTTTCAGTTAGAGGATGTACGTGTGTGTGCGCGTGCGTGCTATTTTTCCTTTAACCTGATTTTTTTTCATTATGGTTAGTTATGTCTCAAAAACAGGAAGGAAAACCCTTAGGGTTCAAAAAATGCAAACAGTGTGGTAAGACTCCCCTAAGTGATGCACACATTTTGTGTGTATTGTTTAGGCCCTCTACATCTTCAAGAGTCATGCTCAGTCTGTCACGGATTCACTCAAAGGGCTCTTATGGAGCGTAAAAATAAGCTTGCGTTAAAAGGATTGCTCAAGTCCCATTTTTCTGAGGCTAATTCACCAGAGTTTACAGGTTCATCTGAATTTGACGGGTCTCAAAAATTAACTTCTTCGACTCTGAAGTCTTCTTAGGAGTTGAAACAAAAAGTTTCTAGGCTGTATGCTCCAACAGATTCTTCGGAGCAGACAGTTGCTACCAGATCCAAGAGTTCAGAGCAGCTTGAGCCTTTGACTCTGACCTTTTCGGCTCCTACCGAATTTAGATATTGGAGCTGTTCTCCATCTTTGGAACTGATACCTTCTTGGTTCCCATCTTCATTTTTGACTAAGTCCGGGTCTCCAACTTTATCTATTCGGTCTACTAGGAGTTTGTCTGACAATGCTGTGGACAGGGTAGAGCAGAGGCTCCTGAAGACACTGGCCTTGGCCAAATAGTTATTGGATCTGACCCCAAAGGAATTGGAACAAATGAAGTCCTCCCTATCGGCGCCTGCTTCTCCTCCGATCCGTCCTCTGGTTTCAGAGCCAAAAGATTCGGACATCCATCTGGTGTCTATCTCTGACACATGAGTTCCTCTGATCTGACGTCTGCCCTGAGTGCTTCTGCTCAGTCGGAGCAGGAGACCTCTAGGAGCTGACGCTCCTTGGTCGGACCCACAGAGTGGGTTCGGATCTCTCTGGAGCTGACCCTGCCTCTGGGGACTTCGGTGCGGATGAGTTTGGATCCTACCTCTGCCTTGGAAATTCCCTCAGCTCGAATAACTCTTTTGTTGGATCCAGGGTGTTCTGTGGATCAGGGATGGAGTGCCTTTGAGGCAATGAGAAGGATAATGACTACATCCCAGTCTCAGACTTGGTCTATTCAGGATCATCTGGGCCAGTGACTTTACCTTCTCTTGTACCCTCTCCAGTGGACCGCAGAGACCCCATACCTTAGGCCCTCCAGAAAGGGACTCCACCTTCTGAAACTTTCCCATACTTACCCCACTGAGGAAGCCTCTCAGAAGAGGACTTGCAAGAGGAAGCATCTTGACTCCCCAGAAGAGTCGGTCACATCTGATACTGACCTCGATGATGCAGAAGGGTCTACACGGTCATCTCCTGAAGAGGTTTCTTTTGGAAATATTAAAGCAGAGAGGTGACCCTTCAGCTGAGGAGTCAGTATATCTGAAGGCTTTTGGGTATCACCCTTCCAACTTTTGGGTGACCCCTCATTCCGATGAGCTTATTGATTTAATTTCTTGGAAGGCTTGGGAGACTCCAGACTCCATAGGGCTAGAATCCACTCGGAGGCCAAGTAAGTATATTGCTGCCTTCAAGGACAAGTCTTTCCTCAGTGAAGGTGTAGCGGTTGATGCCATAGTTGTGGCGACAGTTACTAAAAAGGAACTATCTGAGACCAGTTCCTCTATCCATCCCCTGAATAAAAGTTCTAGGACCATGGGTAGGTATGGGAAGCATGTTTTTTCATCAGCAACCTTTGCCTTACGGTCGCTGAACTACTTGACCCATTTTACTAGATTACAGAGGTACCTGTTGAAAGAATTGTCAAGACTCCCTTCAAGGAGCTGTAGCTGTCACGGTAGTAGACAAAGTAACTGCTCAACTTGCCACCCTCTATTCAATTGTAAACTTCCATGAGACTTGTATCATATGCAGCAGGTGGAATGAGTAGAGCAGCGGGTTCAGGCATCTCTCTTAGGAGGCAGGTCTGGATGTGCCTTTGCGATTTTATGGAGCCCGTAAAGTCTTCCTTCATTAACACCCCTTTTGATGACTTCTCTCTTTTGAGCTCCAAGTAAAAGAAACTCTCACCAGGTGTGAACAAGAAGGCAAGACCGTATGTGCTGGTAGAGTACATTCTTCCACACCTATTAGACCATTTCCCAAAGGTCAGAGAGTAAAGAAAGCTACAGGCCCCATGAAGGAGCTCAGTGTCTCTCCAACCTAACACCACTCTTAAGTATTCAACTGTGGTACCACCTTTATCATTCTTATAAGAAAAGCGCAGTCCGGGTCTGAACTGTCTGCAAACAGCTAAAGTTAACTTTGAGTATGTGTCTGCCTGTTTGGGCCAATATTCATTTTCCCCTGGAGAGCACTCTGCTTTGGCTTGTAAGCAGCCCCCCCCCACACACACACACACACACACTCATCTTCCACTTTCTCTTTTATTCCCATCTATTAGCAAATAGTATCCATAACTGATCAATATTGTGTGTTTGTTAATTTAAAGTGAGACCACAGTAGCATACTGATACAAGGTTATCCTATTTTTCCACCTGAGAAATGGTTAAGAAATGACTTACAGTTTCAGAGCAGTCCTTGGGCAATTGTGATTGTTTCTTAAACACAAACTTGTCTTTGCTTTGGCTCATTAGCAGCAGTACAAAGAACTGCCTGCTCACACCCTTGATGTCCTTCAAGGATGCATCTGCAGTCCTTACAAATGGGTTGTCCTGTCGTCAGGCAGCCCTTCGGTCGGCCGGATTCCAAAGTCCGGGTCTGGCCCCGGCTGATGTCGCACTTCACCTGACGTCATAGCTGCAGTTCTTCGGGTATAAAGGTATCAGCCGACGCCATTTTCCTCTGTCTTTCTTGCCGCGTGGCGCCCGAAGCAGAAGCTGTTCGCAAGTGCCGGTCGGTCAGAACCAGAGATTACTACTACCGAAGACTGCTAAAAAGCTAAGTACCCCGTTGGGGACT
The DNA here is from genome assembly GCF_019279795.1 of Protopterus annectens. Taxonomy (NCBI): domain Eukaryota; kingdom Metazoa; phylum Chordata; order Ceratodontiformes; family Protopteridae; genus Protopterus; species Protopterus annectens. The sequence continues at coordinate 672,028,828 of NC_056726.1, read as the reverse complement.
CTTTCTTGCCAAAGCCGATGTCAGAAAAAGTGAATAACTGTTTAACTTGTGGGAAACAAATACCTCATAAAGATTTCCACTCTTACTGCCTACCTTGTTTAGGCCCAGACCACGACGTAGCAGCTTGTCTAGCCTGTGCTTCTTTCAACCGACGGACGCTTAGACGTCGGTCGGAATTTGCTGAGGAGTTTTGGCTCTGCTTTGCTTACATTATGCCGTCGGAAACTCCGACTTCGCAAATAACTAAAAGCGCAAGGAAAAGGACCGACACTCGCGGTCCGCGGTTTCGTCCGAAACCGCGGTTAAGCCAACCGTGAGTGTCTCTGTTTCGGCTGAAACCGAGTCCACGGTTCTTCCTTTGGCCGAAAGCTTACCTCCTACCGAGGCCTCATCCAGCATGGCTGAATCTGCTACTGAAATCCCACCTGCTCTTGCAGGTTCACAGGATTTATCTGATACTATTCCTTTAGATATTTCTACTCCTGCACGTGGAGCTGCTAGGCCCCCTGCATCCATGTCGATTAAGGCTTTTGCCAGGGCTAAAGCAGCAAAATCTACCAAAACTGTGCCTGCTAAGACCCCCTGTCACAGGCCTAGCTCTAGTTCTCAAATGTTTAGTCTAGCAGAGGATCTCATTTCTTTGATCCGGGGATCCCAACCCCACCCAGACAGGGTCTCTCACCCACCTCCAGAGAAGAGGCCTAGAGCAGAGCCCCTGAGCCAGTTTCTTCAGATGACTCCTCTGATGATTCAGATAATACAAATCCTCCAGAGGGCCCTTTTTCTCCTTATGAGGACTCTGATGCAGAAGAGTCCATTCCTTCTGCCTCTCCGCCTGAGGAATTTTCTTTTGGGGAAACCTTGCATGCTATGAGGGAACAATTTCAATGGCAGGGCCAGGATTTTCAGACTCTAGGAAAAGGCTTAGAACTTTTTGCATTTGCCACAGCATAGGCCTTTAGCCATTCCTCCAGTACTTACTGTTGTGGATGATGCATTTAATGATGCTTGTACTGCTCCTGATTCTCTTCCTCCGGCCCCTGCTAAGCCCGATAGGTACTACAGGGTTCCGGACACACATTATCATTTGTATAAGGCTCCTTTTGCAGATCATGAAACTATCTCCCAGGGACCCAAGGCTGTAGCAGCTACCTCTGCCAAAACCCCTCCCTCTGAAAGGGAATCTAGGGCCTTAGAGATGGGGTAAAAAGTTTACACTTCTGCTACTCTTTCAGCTAGGGCCTTAAACTGTCAATTCCACATGATTCAGTATCAGGAATTTATGTTAGATCAGTTAACTACCTCGGATGAACCATTAGACAAAAAATCTGTTCAGGAAATGGTACATAACATTCAGCAGGTCAGTAATCATTCCTTAAAATGCGGCTATGATGCACTGGAGGCTTCTTTTAGATCAGCTATGACTGGTACAGTGATCAGAAGACATGCATGGTTAAAAGAGCAGTCCTTACCAGACCATGTTAAATCAAAGCTCCTAGATGCTCCTATGGATAAGCTCAATTTGTTTGGCTCCCCGGCACAGCAGGTGCTGAAGAAGGTGGAAGAGAAAGCAAAATCTGTCCAGACAGTCAAGGAGTTCTTGCAGGTCCAGCCTCCAAGGTTTAGTAGGAACTGGCCTTCCAAGAATTGGTCCTTTCCAGACACCTCCAGAGCCCAGAGAGGCAGGAATAGGCGCTCAAGAGGCAGGGGTCAATCCAGAGGTGCCTACAGGGGACATCAATGGCACAACCAGCGAGGTACTGCCACAGATCCAGCCACCACCACTTCCACAGGACAATCACAGTGACTTGGCTCTGGCACCGCTTACCAGGGAACAACTAGAAGCACCCTTAGGCGGAAAGCTAGCCTTATTTTCAGTAAACTGGCACTACATCACAGGAGACAAATGGATTTTACAGACAATAGACCAAGGTTACAGGTTTCACTTCCATACTCTACCAAGGAAGAGAGGAATGCCAAGCCTACCTCCAAATCAGAAAACAGAAGCTCTACAACAAATAAATCACTTACTAAGGATGAGAGCTATAGAAAGGGTACCGTCTATGGAACAGGGGCAAGGATTTTACTCCAGACTCTTCCTGGTACCAAGAAAAGAAAACCAATGGAGACCTATTCTAGACCTGTCCGCTCTAAACACATACCTCATTGTTCCAAAATTCAAAATGCTGACCCTACAGCAGCTTCTTCCCATGCTGGGCAAGGAGTCTTGGCTGGTAATTCTAGATCTCAAGGAGGCATACCTGCACGTCCCCATACGACCAAATTGCAGAAGATACCTCAGGTTTCTTGCAGGATCAGAGCATTATCAATTCTAAGCATTGCCCTTTGAAGCTTATCTACTGCCCAGAGTATTCACGAAATGCCTGGCATCAGTAATGGCTCATTGCAGGCTTCAGGGAATTCAAATTTACACTTACCTGGACGACTGCCTGTTACAAGCGGACAACAAAAACAAATTAACAAAAGATTTGAAAAAGGTCATTCATCTACTGCAAGCCCTGGGATACACAGTCAATTTAAAAAAGTCAAGGCTGATACCATCCCAAAGGATAACCTTCTTGGGTGCAGAGCTGGACACATCAAACCAAATGGCATTCCTAACAGTAGAAAAACAGAAGCACCTCCCTCTCTACTTCATGGCATTAACAAAGCAGAACCAGCTAACAGCAAGAAAAGTCCTGCAAGCCCTGGGTTACATGGCATCCTGCATAATATTGATTCCACGTGCCAGACTACATATGAGAAAGTTACAGTGGTACCTAAGGAATTTATGGTCTCAGCACAAGCACAGCCTAGAAACCCGAATTCCAATAATTCCATGCCTGAAGCAAGAATTCCAATGGTGGGCTCAGGCCTGTCAATCAAACAAAGGACTGCCCTTCCACAGACCTCAACCAAGCCAGACCATCACAACGGATGCCTCAGACCTCGGTTGGGGGGCACACATGTTGGACAGGTGCATACAAGGCTTATGGACTCAAGACCAGCTGCACCTACACATAAATTAAAAGGAGATGCTGGCAGTAAAACTGGCAATTCAGACATTCAGACCATTTCTTCGACAGGGTCAATTGCTGATAAGGACGGACAACACCACAGTTATGTGGTACATCAACAAACAGGGAGGCACGCATTCATACCCTCTATGCCGGATGGCAATGGACCTCTGGAATGTGGCCCTGAGCTTCAACATTCAGTTACAAGCAATATTTGTACCAGAAAAAGAAAATATACTAGCAGACATCCTAAGCAGAACTACCACGGATGCCCACGAATGGATGCTGCATCCAGACATCTTCAAAACCATTACAGGGAAATGGGGACTACCAGAAATAGACTTATTTGCATCCCCACACAACCACCAATTGAAAAAATACTGCACGAGGGCATACCACCCACTTGCTTGGAAGGTGGACTCCCTATCTTTCAGTTGGAAAAACCTGACAGCATATGCATTCCCACCTCTTCCTTTGATGCACAAGGTGCTATTGAAGATCAAAGAAGACCGTCCAAGGATCATCCTGATAGCTCCAGACTGGCCGAGGCAGCATTGGTACCCATTACTGAGGAGTATGTCTCGGGAGCAAATATGGCCTCTGCCCCTAGTTCCCTTACTGTTAACACAGAACAACTTCAAAACCCTGCATCCAAAACTAAAAACACTGCAGCTGGCTACCTGGAACATTGCATAAGACAAAATAACCCAGATTTATCTCAAAGGGTTAAAGACATTATCTTGGAGGCTCGCAGACCCTCAACAAGAAAAAATTATTCAGCAAAATGGAAAAGATATCTCATTTGGAGTGCAGCAAAAGGAGAAAATGTGTCACTGGTAAACATAGCTAACATCCTGGAATACTTGGCAGAGCTCTTCCACAATGGCCTGTCCTATTCTTCCATTAAGATTCATGCATCAGCTATTTCAGCAGAATACAACATGGACCCTCCAGTCTTCTCACATCCTCTGCTCAGGCAGTTTCTAAGAGGAATTAAAATGTAAAGCCACCTAGGAAGCCACCATTGCCGCATGGGACTTGAACTTTGTGCTAGAAAAGTTGACACTCCCTCCTTTCGAGCCAGCAGCAACAGCAGAATTACAATACTTATCATGGAAAACTGCTTTCCTGCTTGCAATCACTTCAGCAGAAGGGTTTCTGAACTACAGGCATTAATGGCAGTACAGCCCTTCCTTATCTTCCATCAAGATAGAGTGTCCATGAGAACTAATCCTACTTTTATGCCAAAGGTGGTCTCCAGGGTATCTTTAAACCAAGCTATCCACCTGCCTACATTCTTCCCCAACCCACAGAACAAGGGAGAAAGACTGTTACATACCTTGGATGTACATAGACAATTGTGTTACTACCTGGACAGGACCAAGAGCAATAGAAAAACTGACCAGCTACTGGTAGCATATGCAACAGGAATGGAAGGAAAAGCAATTTCAAAACAGACAATCTCTAAGTGGATAGGAAATTGCATTAGATTTTGTTGCTCTTACCATGTGAAGAAAACTCCAGAAAACATCAGACCTCACTCTACAAGGGCTACAGCCACTACCACAGCTTTTTTGGCTACCAAAGACATTTTAGAGGCTGCTACTTGGAGCTCCGTGCATACATTTGCCAAGCATTATAATCTACCCTTATCCTCCAGATCCCGAGCAGGTTTTGCCACTGCTGTTTTGCAAGGGATCTTAACTACACCATAATCTTATTACTCCTCCTCCCCCAGTTTGGCTATGGTATTCTACCCATTTGTAAGGACTGCAGATGCATCCTTGAAGGACATAGTACAGTTTTGTACCTACCATAAATGTAGATGTCCGAGAGGTATGCATCTGCAGTCAGGATTACCCTCCTTCCCCTCTGAGGTACTCCTAGGGTATTTGCCCATCTTCTAGCTAGCTGGGGGAATCTATTATGGTGTATTTGTTTGTATATATGTATATACATGCTTATTTTTATTTGCTCTTTCTTATTTGGAAACTTTTGCAATTATCCAAATTTAGCCTTCCTAGAGGGCACCTGGCATCTGGGGCAAGAAACACTGAGGAAAATGGTGTCGGCTGATACCTTTATACCCGAAGAACTGCAGCTATGACGTCGGGTGAAGTGCGACATCAGCCGGGGCCATACCCGGACTTTGGAATCCGGCCGACCGAAGGGCTGCCTGACGACAGGACAACCCATTTGTAAGGACTGCAGATGCATACCTCTCGGACATCTACATTTATGGTAGGTACAAAACTGTACTTTCTCCCCTCCCCCTTCCCTGTTTATTACCTTAAGACAATCCCAAAGTTAATAAATATTACCTGTGGCAGGCACCATTTTTACAACTACAACCACCCTTGTCACTATCATATGTTCATTTATCAGTTAACTCTGTTACCTGATTGTTTCCAGCCCCCTCATAAGAGCAACTAACAGGGTATCTACCCGCTTCGCTCCCCACTCTGCCCCCTATTTCCTCCTGCCCCCAGTGGTCCCACCTTTATTACACTCACAAACCCCTCCCATCTTTCCAGTAGCCAACCACAACACTAACCCAACACTACCTCCTCCATCTTCCCACTACTATCACACCTCCTCAGCTAACATGTACAAGCATACCTTACCTATGCTCACGGCATGCACTCTCCTTGCATATCTTACATCCTACCAAAGCTCCATCATTCCCCCACTCAACCACTACCACTGTACTACTACTCACACCACCACTCATGTCTCACCCTCACTCAGCTCCCCTCCCACCAACTCAAGAAACATCCCTATGCACCCCCCACATATTCTACCAACTATATTACTCAAACATAAAGCATCCCTACAACTTAACACAGTAACTCTCCCACCATACGTATTACACAAAGAGCACAATCATAAAGTTTCCCTTATAAACAAACACATTCAAAAACTGAGAAAACTAATAACCTCATGCATATCTAAACTAGCCCTAAGTGGAGATATCCACCCCAACCCTGGCCCTACCATCTCCAACCCCAGTCCTCCTAATCAGACTAGAAACCACAACTTCTCCCATATTACAGCCAATAGAAAGCCAAGTGACTTCCTTCTACTAAGCCTAAATATTAGAAGTATATCCAACAAAGTCCATGAACTCCATGCCACCATAGACTTGTACTCCCCAGATATAGTCATCCTGACAGAAACCTGGCTAAAACCTCACATTACCAGTGAGCAAATACTCCCTACAGGTTATGGCATACTAAGAATAGACCGGCTAAACAAGAAAGGAAGCGGTGTAGCTATAATATTTAAACAGCATCTAAACATCCAGATCTTAAAATCATCAGCTCCACAAATAGGCAATGAAGAAATAATATATACCAACCTCAAAATAAACCAAAACAAAACCATCAACATAATTGGATGCTACTTCCCACCTGACCAAAACATCCCTCCACTAGAAAACCTCCTCAGCTGGTCTACCCACAATCTCCCCAAAGAAACTATAATTTTAGGTGATTTCAATATTGACTGGCAATTCTGTTCTGGCAACCATCCAACCCATCATGTAAACCTTCATGGCTTCACCCAACTAGTCCAGTCACCAACCAGGATAAATAAAAACTCCAGCAAGCACACTACCCTGGACTGGATACTAGTCAGGAAGAGCCACCAGTCATATATAACAGGCTGCTTATCAGATAGCCTCAGTGATCACTCCCCAACATTCCTACTCAAAAAAAAACATATACCAAGCTAAACCTGTCATCTACCATCAAATATGTAAAAAACTAAACTTTAACCCACTCACATTCATCTCATCCCTCAAAGAATGTAACTGGCATCCTCTAAAGTACCTCAGTCTTGATGACGCAGTTGAATTTTTTTAATAAATACTACCTTCCTGAGCATCCTTAATTACCATGCCCCCATAAGACTTTCCAGAATCAAAGCACAACCCTCCCCATGGCTACAGAAAACCACTAAGTCAGAAATGAAAAACAGGGATAAAGCCTGGGAGCACTGGCACAAAACCAAACCCCCCTCAACTAGACAGAAATTCAAAGAACTACGCAATAGAGTCAAAAAGCTAATAAAACAGGACAAATTCCAACACTACCAGTCTGCCCTAGACTCCTCTCAACACAGCCCCAAACAATTCTGGTCCTCCATAAACTCCATCCTCCACCCAGGTAAAGTCAGTACCCCTCCTCCTAACATCCCTCACTCCTCAGAAAATATTGCTACCTCATTCAACACACACTTCACCCAAACCATGCTGTCACTAGCTAAACAACACAACCCCCTCCCCTCTAACCCACACCTTCAACTAGTAATCTCCCCACTGCCTTCTCTTTTTCTCCTGTACCTACCTCCAACATAAAAAAACTCTTAACTAAACTTAAGCCCACCAGATTAGCAGCAGACAACCTCCCAAGTGAATACCTATAAATCGCAGCTGATGCTCTGGCCTACCCAGTATCCATCTTGATTAACCGATCTCTGTCAGAAAGTTACGTTCCCATACTGTGGAAAGTATCACATATAATTCCCCTCCACAAAGGCGGACCCACCACAGAACTAACCAATTACCACCCCGTAAGCTATTCTCTCTCCACTCTCCAGAACACTAGAGAGATGCATACACTCTCAGGTCTCAGACTACCTCCTTACTAACAACCTCCTTTCCAATACTCCGCATGGTTTCTTATCAAACCATAGCACCACCACTGCCTTACTCTCCTTTACTAACACTATCCTTCAGCATAAAAACAATGGCTATCTCTCCTCTGCTACTTTCCTAGACCTATCTAAAGCATTTGATGTGGTCCCATACAAACAACTTATCTCTGTCCTCAATAACCTATCCTTCTCACAATCAGTCACCAACTGGTTTCAAAGTTACCTGTCTGACCGCCAACAGTCTGTTGTATGGCAGAATGACACTTCTCCCCAACTACCTGTCTCCATAGGGGTTCCCCAAGGGTCCATCCTTGGACCCCAACTCTTCTCTGTTTTCACCAATAATCTAGCCTCTGCCACCAAACATGGCACACTCATGCAATACGCAGATGACTCAACCATTATCTGCTCAGCCCAGTCCCTACCCAGACTGCAAAAAGTCACACAGGAAGCCTTTTCTTCTGTTGAAACTTGGTTATCCGATGCCCAATTAATACTCAACCCAAACAAAACTAAACTACTCATCTTCCAACCCACCAAACATACTCAAAACAACTCTCACTTTAACATCACAGCAAAAGACAACACCACTATATACCCAACTGAACATACCAAATTGCTAGGAGTGGCAATAGACAACAAACTAAAATTTGACATTCACATATCCTTGACCATAAAAAAGTCCACAAAAAACTAGGAGCGCTATACAGAAATAAGCAACTTCTCACCAAAGCAGCAAAGATTTCAATAGCAAATTCCCACCTTATCTCCACCCTACTTTATGCCTGTCCAATATATACCAACCTAAGGCAGTGCGATCTAAACAAGCTAGAGACCTGCTACAACAAAATTGCCAAATTCGCCACAGGGGCATCCTACCGTAGTCACCACTGTCTCTCACTTGCTGAACTGGGCTGGCTTGAACTCCCTCACCTCCTTCAATGGTATCAACTCTCACTCGCCCACAAACTAGTAAATGATCCACTAAATGTCCCATCCCTCCAGAATCTACTCCAACCCTATCGCACCACCAGACCACTAAGATCCAGCAACAAAAATCACTTGCAGATCACTAAAGCCAATAACTCTGCTGGTGAAGCACTATTCTCTTGCACCATAGCCATATTATGGAACTCCCTCCCACCCGCAATTACCTCCATACCATCATGCACCCACTTCAAAACTTTACTAAAAACGCACCTAAAAACATGCTGGCTATGCTCTTGCAACTCCCACTCTAATATCACCCTCCCCATCCATTCACTACCTTTCTTTCCACTCCACACCTTGATTATAGCAAGCACAGATGCTCATAAGCCAGTACTTATTATACAGCAGGAACTTCTTCTTGTAACATTTGTTAATGTCTGTTATGTACTTCACAGATAAAGATTCTAGTTGTCTACTGATGTACTGTGTTCTTCATCTGTAAATATGTTGTAAGTAATTGCTATGTAAATTGTTAATCACTATGTAGTCCAATGTAACTACTGTCTGTTTATTTTAACTATGGAGCTTTTCTCCCCGGGCCTACGCTGAAAAAGGACCTACGTTCAGTCGGACACTCCCGGTCAACAAATATAAATAAATAAATAAGAAAGATAAGAAAAAAAGTAATCCAAGAAATTTCTGCAGACCAGAGAGAGTTTGGAACTTACTCAGGGTTCCTTTTAGCTCCAAAGAAAACAGGGGACTGGAGACCCATTTTGGATCTTAGCATTCTGAACAAATCTGTAAACAAGACCAAGTTCTGGATGGTGACACTGCAGCTGATTCCTTCCATTCTTGGAAAAATGCAGTTGGATGTGTTCTATAGACCTTCAGGATGTGTACTACCATATATGAATAGACAGGTGATCCAGAAGGCATTTGCACTTCTGGCAAGGAGCCAGTCACTTTCAGTTTCGAGCTCTGCCCTTTGATCTCATTACAGCCCCCAAATGCATGGCAGTAGTGGCGGGCTCACCTGAGATGCCAAGGATTCCAGGTGTTTCCATATATAGACGACTGGCTGATAACCTACCCGACCAGGCATCTTCTGCTACAAGCCAAGGACTACACACTACATCTCTGTCCCTCCCTAGGGATTACCATAAGTTATGAAAAATCTGCTCTAGAACCATTTCAGAGCCTGGTCTTCATAGGAGCAGAGATAAACAAAACTACGATGATAGCAAAACTTCTGGAAGACAGAGTGGACGATATTCGGCATTATGTAAGAATTTTGATCAAAAAGAAATGATGAGCCTCTGCTAAACTAGTTCTCCAAGTGATAGGCAAAATGGCTGCTTCAGTTGTCTTCATTCCCCTTGCTCGTCTCCACATGAGAATTCTTCACTGGTTACTTTTGACACAATGGTCAATTCTAGACCTTGAAGTGACACACAAGATCATGATAACCAATTCATGCAAAAGTGATCTTCACTAATGGATTCACTTTTTGCTGGTGTCTCAAGGTTGTCACTTTATTCCTCCTCAATCCCAAGCCATGGTGACCATGGACGCTTCCCAGATCGGGATGGGGTATGTTATTTGAGGAAGACAGTTCAAGGCATCTGGCAACAACATGAGGCCCATTTGCACACTCCTGGAGAATGAGGGCTGTGCTTTTGGTTTTGCAAGCATTTCAAGAATCTCGCCCTCTAGGAACGATAGCAATCCAGTCAACAACATGTCTGTGGTCTGGTACATAAATGGGGGGAATCAGATCTTGCCTCCTTTGTCGAGAAGCCCTGAGGGTCTGGCAACGGATAAACATCTTCCAACCGCTTTCTGATAAAAACACACACTCCAGGAAAATCCAAAGCAGTACCAGACAAATTGAGCAGAGCCATCTGCCTTTTGAGCCATCTGCTATCTTTGATTTGAAGCATCTTTCTTGGAAAATGCTCCTTAGTAGCCATTAACTCAGCAAAGAGAATTTCAGAGTTGCAAGCTTGATCTTCCAAGCCACCATACCTTGTATTTCATAAGGACAGTGTTTCTTTATGCACCAACCCCTTATTTCTGCCCAAAGTTGTGTCTGAAAGTAACCTCAATCTATCGTTACAGGTTTTCTTCCCGAATTTCCAGAATAAACAAGAACACTCACTGCAGCTACTGGATGTTCACAGACAGTTACGTTTTTACCATTTTTACCTTCATAGAACTGCAGAATTCAGATAGTCAGACCAGCTATTTCTTTCTTTATCTGATGCTAGGAAAGGCGTACCAGCATCCAGTTACCTGATCCAAATGGCTTTCCAAATGTACTTCCTTCATTTATACTTCTAAGAACAAAACTCTAGTTACTTCTGTCAAAGCTCATTCCACCAGGGAGGTAGCTACTTCTGCAGCTTTTCAAGCTAGGCTACCTTTGGATAATATATGTGCTGCAGCAACTTGGGCAAACCCTCATACCTGTATTACTCATTAGAAAGTGGATATGTTCTGAGGAATATTCTCCCATGAGTCACCCAAGAATCAGGTAGCTTGGGACGCGGTCCCACCATTGAGAATAAAGGTGAGATTGACATTACATAAAGAAGTTATGTTCTTACCATAACGTTCCATGTGTGTTGTTCATCTCTACCTTTATTCTCGGACCCCACATACCGTCCCCCCTGCCTATACTCTTGGGAGAATGAGTAGCACTAATTGGATGTTATAGGACTCTGTAGCCTCAGAAACCACTTTTCTGTTAAGCTATGAATGGTTTTACCTCTAATAAAACTAAATACTCCAGCAAAAGCAGGTAACCCAAGAAAGCAAGCAAAAGCAAGTCCACTGAAACAATGCAGTGTGTGTGTGTGTGTGTTTATATATATATATATATATATATATATATATATATATATATATATATAGGTGTGTATATATGTACACACCATCTCTCAAGTGCTTTTAATTTAAAAAAAACAGGAAAAAAAAAAAGAAATAATTTAAACCAGACCATTGTGCTGCATTTACGCGCATCTGTCATAATTATTCTTGTCTCAATTTGCAATATTTTTTTCTGTGGACTGTAAATTGTAGTTGGACTTGTAAAACAGAGCAGTGTCATGATATCTTAGTTTGTATTTGGTGCTGCTTATCAGTAGGTTTTAAAGCACGCCATAGTTAACATTCATAAGCTTGAAGATAAAAGGATAAAAGTATTGAATACAAAGGTGGCTGCAGTAGTTGTAACCTGATATATATACAGATATATATATATATATATATATATATATATATATATATATATATATATATATATATTGCGGTAGTTAGGCACTGGTGTGTGTGTGTGTGTGGTGGGGATGAATACATCCTTGAGTTTTATTTTCATCAGTCTGTAAAGTTGAATGCTAGGTCTTCAGAGCAGGGCAGTTACTGGTCAGGCATACTGTAACCTAGCTATAACCAGGTTCACTGTACAATGATTTGAAAATAAACTAGATTTCAGACTACACCAGGCATGTGCATGTATAGTGATCAAACTGGTAACTATGCATACAACTGTTATCTCTCAAAACTTCATTTATGCCTAACTAATCTACTTTGTTGCACATTAATATTCAGCAACAACTGTGTTAACCTCTTTTATGTTACTGCTGCCCATTGGGCCTGGGTTGTGGCTGAAAAGGGTGTGTCAACCAACCCACTTAAGCAGTAATCAAAACAAAATAGTTCAAAAAGCATAGCAATTTATTTAATGTCAAACATTTTGCCAGACAAGTATACAACATATCCCATAATGAGTACATTAAAAGGAATGAGGGTAACTGTGTCAGAAAACAGATATATGTGTATTGATTGTGTTGCTATGGATGCACACTGATTACCGTTATTCATGATCATTGTATTTCTTGCCAGGAGTGATGAACTGCATTCAAGAAGGGATCTGTAGACCTGAATTAATTGAACTAATATAATTATCATTTTGTGTGTGTGTGTGTGTGTGTGTGTGTGTGTGTGTGTGTGTGTGTGTGTGTGTATATATATATATATATATATATATATATATATATATATATATGCCTTCTAAACTTGGTTGACTTTTTCGAAACAGTCACCAAAGCCATTGATGAGGGAAAGGCAGTCCATACAGCCTACCTCGATCTGGCGAGCTTTGATACAATACCCCACTGGTATCATTGAAAACAGGGTCAGAGTTGCTGGCAAGCATGACTCTCAATTAATTGCCCTGGTGGTGTACCGCAGGGCTCCAGTCCGCAGGCCCTTTATCTTGTTTTCCTACTTTTCCAGTACAAGCAAGGCCTGGGAGGTTAGTTAGTTAAAGTTTGCAGATGACGTTCACAAAAATTAGAAAATAGTAGAAACACCACATCTGGCAGAAGATATCCAGCAAGCGGATAACTGGTTAAGCGGATAACTGGTGCAGAGCCATAGCCCTAAGTTAAATGCCAAAAATGCATAGTCATACCCTTGGGAAAAACAAGGTTACCTAAGCTACCAGTAGAACAGCAGTCCACTGAGTACAGAAGAAGTTATCAGGGACCTAGGGACCCAGGTTGCAGTGTGTCTCTGTCATTCGACACCCATGTAGCTAAAGTTAGTTAGGAGACCTTCTACATTGCCCCTTATCATGAAGAAGGGATTCTCATCTAGATCAAGGGGGTCATAGTCTCCCTATGCCATGCTCATCAGATTCAATGATTGAGTACAAATGTATCTTCAGATGTATCTGACCCGACACTTGCAGCAGCTGGAGGCCACGAAGTTCCTCACCAAGGATAAAGGGTCTCCGACATCTGTCCTATATACTGCCCTGAACTCCAACTCCAGCTCTATTCAATTCGCTTACCGCTTGCTCAGAGGTGATAGGGCGTGCTGGAGATAGATTCATCACCTCAAAGACTCCCTATGCTGTAGAGATAAATCTATGGTATATGTGTGAAAGAGCACCTGCAGGCAGCTTGTTCAAGAAATCTTGACCAATGGATGGGAGATGCCAGGGATACCCCAGGAATTACTCCTCAGTGTCACTGCTCACACAGAGCACAGCAAAATAGAGGGTATAGTTCCCATAGTAAAGGGGGTGGCGTAACTAAAAGGAAAAGAAACTACTAAACTTAACCCTAAATGCCAGACCCCCTAGTATGAACCTATGAACCTATATATATATATATAATGTGTGTGTGTGTATGTATATACACACACACACACACACACTGAATCATTTGACTGCTGAACTGTATGTTTCATTCCTAAATTTTGTTTAATATACATTTTGCATTGCACTTGGATTGTAACTGGAAGAGGTCTTTCAACCATCCCACTCACCCGTCAAGTAAACAAATAGGAGTTAGGCAATGTAAGAGGATTCAAGTGTATGTTCTCTTTCAAGTCACATATAAAACAATGATTGTGTTATATTTCTGCCTGGTGTATTGATTAATTTCAATACCTGTGTGATGCCCCTACACTGGCGCAGTAATCGAGGAGCCTCAGTCCTCACCGCTAACACCAGTGAGAGACGTGCACATTGGGAGGATGACAAGTACACACACAGTAAAGTACAATTTGCCTTAAGAGCACATAGAGATCACAGTCAGTCTGGGGCTGGTTTCTCCTTCTTTCTCCAGATCCCTAATAAGACTCCCCACTGGCACAGCTATAGGGTTAGGATCTCAGCCGAGTGGTCAAGCCAAAACCTCCAGCACCCTCTCTGTCCGACCAGTGCGTCATGTCCCTGCCCAAGTAGCACACACACACACACACACACACACACACACACACACACACACACACACACACTCTCTCTCTGAGATTTGATTTATATACAAATACACCGACACTCCTGGGGAAGGCTGGCACAGGTTTACTAGCTATGCCTCTTTCTGCTTGGACTATAAGGTAGTAGTCACGGCCGCCAACCAGCTCTTTATAAGCTACTATAAGGCCCTTCCCAAAGGGCTACCAATTCTACTGTGTGATGATGTTATTATCCAAATGATAACTGTGACCAACAGCAGGGCTGTCTGAGTGGCCTGTACAGCGTCACCAAATACATATGCAAGTACTGTGAGAGTTTATATATGTCTAAACAAACCAGCCACAATTAAAAGGTGTACGTGTTTAATAATAAATAATAAAAGCACAGTACTCAATCCAACACAGTGAGAACAGAGTTCAGAATCACAGGAAATATTTTAAACAACATTGCAGGACAGTCTCACAAATACAGAAAACATCTAAAACTAATCCTGCTATATTCGTCTGTCTCCAAGAGAAATCACTGTAATCTAGTACTTACTATTAGCAAGGCAGATATTTATTTATTTAACATTTGTTTACCGGGGTGCTCTGACTCTGTCTACAGAACCCATTTTCAGCAGAGGCCAGGGGAGAAAAGATCTACATAGAGTGCAATACAAATACAGTATAATCCAGTACAATAAAAATTACATTAGAAATACTATACAAAAAATAAGTTGAAAGAGCAGACTGCTACAAGATGTTGAAATATATTACTACACATCTAGACAATTCTATACAGTTAAAACACTGCAGACAATAATAGTCACTCTCACCATACATGATGCAGACATTATCCAAAAAAGTCGTACGTAGGTAGTGCATTGTGTGACATTGACTGTAATAGTACAAGGAAAATAGAATGTTAGTTTCAGTTAGGAAAATAGCCAGAAAGTTAGTGATGGAGATGGTGAGAGACAGTTAAGAAGAATAGAAGCAATAAAGCCTGAGCAGTAGCTTAAGGATATGGTAAAGCCTGAGCAGTAGCTTAAGGGTATGGTAAAGAAGCAGAGAAGGAGTGAGAAGAGCTCTTGCAGTCTGTGAGGGATTGAAATGTGACAGAAATACTGGTGAGAGGATGTTTCTAGATCCAAGAAAAGATACAAAATGCACAGATTTTCTCCTAGAGAGAGAGTTCTTAAATCAGTAATGCACATTACTGCTGGGTTAGCTGGATGACATCACTATTTGATACCTCTGCCTTCAGTTTAGCACCTGTGGGTCAAAAATAATTCTCTTAGAGGTTTGCTGGAACTGGAAGTTGTAGAACAGTTACACACTTTTACCTTTGAAACCTGTAATTATTTCTGTTTCCAGACAACAGAAATAATTTCTAGCTGCAGACATTGTCTCCTAGCTGTGAGATAAGCACCATCATAAACAATTTACTTATTTTCTTAGAGTTTGCAAATTAACTCTGTTCTTTTCCAATAGGGTACACTGTGGTTATATTCTTGAAGCTCAGCACATAACATACAGTTTTTCTTACATTTGTAAGACAAGCATACAAACCATATTACTAGTCACAAATAACATATTTACAAAATTCCAGCTAGTTGGGCTGGCAGCCTTCACAACCTATATGTTTGCATGTTTCATCCTATGTATTTGTGGGGTGTGAATAATGTAACCACAACTTTTTCAAGGGAAACAGTCCAAAGTGAAGCTTAACTGACCTTTCATTCAGGACCTCTGAGCTCCTCTAACTTAACAGTGGTCTCAAGAGTCTTGAGTAACAGTTGCTTTCTGAGCTAAGATAGTTTTTATAGGGCATACATACTCAAAATTTCTGAATTTATATAATGGTTATACACTGACACAAGTTTCAAAAAATTACTTGTATTAAAAAAAAAAGTCAACATCACACATGGTCAGGTGTTAAAAATATGTAGAAACAGCATTTTTGTTGCTCTTATATCCATGAAGCTTGTATATATGTACTAACTGTGAAATTGTTCAACCTTGGGGTGAGCAGAACGGTCCTTAACCTCATAGTTCCAGGATATTACTTTAAGTAATCTTTTGTTATAAAACACAAGGAATTAATAAAACAAGTTTGATGCCTGTTTCATAGCAACAGGGATCAACTGTCAGAAAGAAACCTTTCTTTTATATGGTGCCATTGAAATGGCAGATGTTACATTGCACTGTTAATTTGTCTATGTTGGTGTCTTTTGGTGAAATAAGTGAAAGTAAGACAGTGTGTACTTAATGTCACTGTTACAGTTTAGCCTTTCTATCTGGTATACAGAGGACAGTTTGGACAGAACACACACTGTTGTCAGTATCAGTTTCTTCAGGCAGGATTTTATAATGCTTTCAAAATTTGCTAATATTTATTTTATAATATTATATTATCATATTAATAAGAATACTTACTGATGACCACATATTAGTTCATGTATTTCTTAGAGAAACATGTGCAGTACAGTTTTGTGCGTGTCCATCACCAGCCATGGTATTTGAGACATGTTTATGCTCTCCTCCCTGCGGTCGAGTGAGTTTTAAAGATATGCATGTAGTTGCGTGTGTGTATGTGTGTGCCTTCTGTGCAACTCGACACCGTAAAAACACCACTGCCTATCAATCTGAGGACCGGTGATCCGCTGTGGCGACCCCTAACAGGGAAAAGCCGAAAGACATGGCTTTATGACCTCACTATCACATAAAGTGAGACAGCTTCTGTTTGTTTTAAAATGTATATATATTTTTTTTGCTGCTAATCATATTAATGAGAATACTTACTGATGACCAACTATTATTCCATGTATGGCTCAGAGAAACGTGTCATACAATTGTTTGTGTTTGCGTGCATCACCAGCTATGGTTTTTGGAACATGTATATGTCCTCACTGTCACATAAAGTGACAGAGCTTTGTTATGAAAGATAACAATGTCATGTTTGCAGCAGTTGTAAGGACATATAACACTTCAGTTTTAGGGGGCCTAAAATGTAACATATATGCTGGAGTAATAGTTACTCAGGCCTTTCCTCTTCTATGGCTAGATTGCTACAACATGTAGACAGCAGTTGCTATAATTAATGTGCTTGCAGTAATTAACCCATTTTTGAGCCACCTGTGAAATCATTCCCACCCCCAAACATGCATGTATATAATCATGCACATTGTTTCCTTTCTGTTTAACTTTTAAGTTCTAATTTTATTTTGGTTTGCACTCTTGCAGGCTAGACTAGCAAAACACTTAAACAGCAAGCATTTGTCATTCAAAGGTGTAATGTTGCCTGTCAGTGGCTTTTACAAGGGTATGTTTTTCAACTCTGTTTGCTGTTTAGCACCTTTCTACATTATTGCTGGAAATGCATCTCTTTATCAGTTTTTTTTTTTTTTGCATACAGTTTGAGGAAGACTCTTCTGATATTAAATACTTGTATTCTTAATTAAAAAGTAATATTGCAGTGTGGTATAAGCAGTTTTTTTACCACTTATTTCTAAATACTGAATATATAAAAGCCAAGAGGTGTGATTATATTTATTGGAATTAAATAACATTTGTTTTACTTCCTAGAAAATTTAATTGGTATGGTTTATTTCTTGTACTATGCGGTGGTGGTGCTGCGGTAGCGTTGCCACCTCACAGTAAGACGTTGTCCTGTTCGATTCTCAGCTAGAGCGTCTTCTGTGTGGAGACATGCGTGAATGGGCGTACCTTCTTTGAAGGTTGTCAGGGCTGGCAACTCGGCACATAAAAATCTACTGCCAATCATTAGCGGAACGGAGTTCCGCTGTGGCGACCCCTAACCGGGAAAAGCCGAAAGACGCAACAAGCAGTGTGATCAAACTTGCCACACTGGCATTAACCAATATTTATTTGAGTGCATTTTTTCATAACCAGGCAAGTGAACGACTGCATTTTAAATCTTTTTTTTAACCACAACCTGATAAATGCGTAATTTGTTGGGAGGGTGACCTAATGGTTAAGGTGTTTGCCTTACAAACACAAGGTGCAGGGTTTGAGTCTCACAAGGGATAATTGGCTAGGCTTAAAATGGCTCACTAGGGCAGTTAGCTTAGTACTAACCTGTGAACCTATGAATGTTTGAAACATAACCACTTATGCAGCATCTTGATAGCAAATGTAAGGAAACCAGGACAATTAGAAAACTCATGCAGATGTAATGGAGAGCATGTGGAGCTCAGGACTGAAACCTGTATTCGAGAACTTTCAGGCAGAAAATTTAACCACTAAGTTACTGTGTTGCACTTCAGCGTGGCTTGCTTTCAGACTGATGTTTTCAAACTTCTTATTGCCGATGGTATTGCAACTTTGTTGTGTGATTATTTTAACTGTACTCTTGGTCTCATGTTTTCATTTTCTGTCTGTTAGTTCAGATACAAGAAGGATGCCCAAGTGTTTGTATTATCGTTTAAACTCTTATGCTGAAATTTGAGCTTAGGACAGTTAAAGTTTTCAATTAGCAATAATCATGCCTCAGTAGAACTTCATAGGCTGTGATACTGCCACTTAGGACATTTAAGTCATTATTAAAAATGAATGGCAGTGCACTTTTGTAGGAAAGGTTGCAAGGGGTACAAATAAGTTCTGTAGTTGCATATTTACTACAGCCTGTATTTGCATAATGTTTGGTCCTGAGCAAGTTATATAATGACAGCAGAGCCCTTTTCACTGAATCTAATCAGTTAATAGTATGTGTACAAAGTCTTAACTGACCAATGAAAACTAAGTAAATTAAAGCTGGCCCTACTATAAAATGTAAGCGATAATAGCACGGTAGAGTATATAGCATGGCATTGTTTGTACTCTCATGTGCTGACTGACAAATACTTTTCTGGTTTCTTACTTGAAGGGTGCATTTCTTTCTTTTTTTTCTTGGGCACTAAAGTAGTTCAGTGATCAGTGCTCTTGGTTTTCTGTTTATTTTTCTGACTTGGTTGATTTGTTTGTGGAGTTTTTTATGCCCTTGCTGTTTCCTTTTCATTTGGGTTTTTGCTGCATGCTTCCCAAAGATTATGTTGTACATTAATTCATCCTTCAGTTTGCCCTTAGCTGTGAATGAGTGAGTGTACATTTAACTTGTGATAGACTGGGCATCCCCTCCGAGATTAATTTCTATGCCTTGTGTTCGCTGTGTGCCAGCATAGGTTATAGCTTCCAGTAACACTGAACTGGATAAAATAGGTTATCTATGAATTTTTTTTTTTTTAACTTTAATTTCTTTAGCACAGTTTCTACATTAACTGGAATCTCTCTTGGGCACAGTTGACACTTGACAGCTATTTTACAGCTTTATTGGTAGGAAGGAATCTTTACTGTCTTTATAGCTGATGGATCACAGCACGTTTCAACTTAGACTAAGAATAAACTTAGTTATATTATTAACACACAATTTTTTGTATGCATACCAGACCAGTCCCTGTTCTGTTCTGTATGCAGAATTCCGGATTCTGTTGTCGTGCAACTTTTGCACTCCAGTGATGTGGTATTCGCACTGCAAGGTCTCTCATTTTAGTGGGAAGACTTATTTGCAGTCCATTATCAGGGATGGTTTAATAGTGGAACATGATGATTGTTTATTTTTCCAAGTTTTGTTGTCACTTCAAAGCTTCACCTATATATGTCTGTAGCTTGTGAACCTATGAAGTTTGCTGCTCAACTTTGAAACTTTGGAGACTGCCTGACAACTGCTGTCAGGCTTTTACTGAACCTTTGGTTATTTTTACAGTGCACATAATCTGAAAAAGATTTCACTAAAGTTCTGTTTACCTTTCTGGCACATTCTTTGTCATGAATTATACTTTATCTGTGAAATTTAGAGCTGCTGCATGCATTTTCATTTTCTCATGCAGTACTGCCAGCATAGTTTTTGAATATCATATTACTGGATACTACATCACTTCATGTTCACATGTAAATGAATATCCTCATCATTCTGTTGTGTTTTAGGGAATGGCTTAGATTTCACATGCATAACTCGTGGTGCCTGAAGGTTTAGGTATCATCTTTGCAGCCATTGTATAAAATACAAAGGAACCCATGTTTTTTTCAGACTTTAGCTCAGACAAGTTTAAGCAAGTCATTTATATTCATTTTTAAGAAAGCGACGAAAACTGCTAAAGTAAGCCATTGCAGGAAGGAACACTCTTTGTTGGACTGTTTTGTTTCTAAGGCTGATGAATTTTTATTATAATATTACTGAGGAAGAGCTGACTGCAGGACAGTATACCAATCGATTGATACTCCAGTCTGTGTAATAATCAGCTTCTTGAGAAACAGTCCATACTATCATTAAGTGTACACTGTTCCTACCAAATCCTGATAACTCCATTGAGAACTACGTGTCTGTAAGATAATTGACTGTTAACTCACTACTTGAATGGCAGTGCTGCTGTTTTAAGGTAAGATTTATGAAAATGTGCAAAGGCAGTTTGGCAGTAAAAACTGATGTGGACAAGTACTATACAAAAAGGAAGATTATTTTTGAGAAAAATATTGGTTTGCTTTGTTTGTATATAGATGGTCTAAAAGTTTTCATATGAATAAATCTTGCTATGCTGAGAGGTGGAAAAGCAGACTTTTTGTCCCGTCATATTAAAGACTTTGAGAAGAATAGATCCCAGTCAGATTTTAACTGATTAAGTTTATGAACCTCACAGTTCCTGTCAGTACAGCTGAGAATACTTAACGTAAGCACGCTGACTGTCTTTTCTATTTTTTTTTCATTTGTCTATGATTTCGCAGGCTGTGTTGTAAATGTTGACAATTTGTGTCTCAGGCTTTGTGCAGCCTAAGACAATGCAAATGTAAGAGTTCTGATTTCTGTTTTAAACTTTGCTGTAATATTGCCCATGTCATTATTTCATTTAGTTTGGGTTGAAAAAGACGACTCCGTTAGTACACTGCAGCATTTTCACTGTTACTGGTGTGTATGTGTGCATGTGTGTATTTCAGTCTGGCTGGTTGAGTATGTGTGTATATGTTTATGATTTACTCGTGTATGATCAAACTTGGTCTTGAACAAAACACATAGACAAAAATAAGATCACACACATTTAAACATTGAATGAGTGAAACATCGAAAAAGTAAAACAAATTCCTTTCCTGACTTTTACACTAAACCGGAGCCCCCATAACACTAGCCTCAGATTTCTCTGAGTAGTGGCAGTGTTACGGGAAGAGTTTTTTAAGGTACCGTGTGGGGTTAGGGTTAGTGTTCATCAGTGAGGAGATGTAGGGAGAGCAAATTGTACCTTGAAAAGCCCTTCCTATAACACTGCCACTACAGAAGAGATGCACTTAATCACAAACATACAACACACACATTGCAAACATAAGATATAACCCCTTACCTAAACCTAATGCTAAAATATGTAAACTTGCATGCAAAATCACAGTACCTATAGCCTAACCCTAACATTTAAACACACATACATATACTTTAACCCCTGCCCCATCCCCACTTACCAGTTTAGATGAAACAGTACTTCAAGATATCAAACTTTTGACTCTGAACATTTGACAGTTGCAACCATTACTAGTGATTGTTGGACAAAGCAACATTCAACAATAAGCACAGTAACAATATGTATGTAAATAAATATATATATATATATATATATATATATATATATATATGTGTGTGTGTGTGTACATATATATGTGTGTATATAGGGGTGTGTGTGTATGTATATATATACACGCACACACACACACACACACACACACACACGCACATCTCTATCTCTCAGCTGTCCAAAATTTTGCCTCATATTTTTATGGCACATCACTGACAATTGAAATCATAAAATAATGACATGCATGTTAATTCAAATCCTGTTATTCTAGCAACGTTCTAAGTTTATAAGAGCAATATTTAACATCTTTCCCTATGTGTCCAGATTTCTTGCACTAAGACAAAAATACGAGGTGAAAATCTGGACACTTGCGATATATAGAGGTATTTTATGTGCGCACACACACATGCACATGAGTATATTGTACTGTTCAAGCAAACTGCATTTGGAGAATGCCTGTGGTATTTTGATCTTGTTAGCAAAACCTGATGTGCATTGTCATATTGTCTGGACCTTTATATCTACCAGTGTCTTTAGGGACTGGACCAGAGGAGTTGAAGGTAT